>NW_021604801.1:212258-230468 GCF_004785775.1 Grammomys surdaster
CCCTCCCTCCCTCCTTCCCTCCCTCCTTCCTTCCTTCTTTCCCTCCTTCCTTCTTTCCCTCCTTCCTTCCTTTCTTTGTTTCTTTTCTTTTTTCTCTTTTTTGAGACAGGGTTCATGGCTGTCCTAGAACTTACTCTGTAGACCAGGCTGGCCTCAAACTTGGAGATTCACCTGCCTCTGCCTCTGGAACACTGGAATTAAAGGCGTGTACCACCACCACCACCACCACCATCACCAACTGGCTTTTAGATGCATTTCTAACTACACACAACAGTGGCCAGGCAACCTCTGCTGCTGTTTGCTGACAATCTCTGCCCTTGTGTGCCAAACTTAAAGACTGCAAGAATTTCTCCAACCTTTTAACAGTTTTCAGGGCATCTCTGTATTCACATGGTGGACTCCACTCAGCAAGCAGGCATGCCGTCTTATACCACACAGCTGAAGACTACCATCTTGGCACTCCTCCCTATGGCTCAACCTTAGTTACCTGTCTCACTACCCATCACAAGAACCTTGCAAGCGGCTGTCCTAGCACAGAGCACATTAGCAATACAGGACTGAACATCTCTCTGTTTTTCCTCACTGATCTGACCTCGTCAGGCTTCTCAGCTTCAGTTGCCTGTCTTGCTGCTGTAGCCAGAACCATGCACTCTCCCCCTTCATCTCTTCTCTGGTTCTGTCTGGTCCTTGTTCAGGCACCAATTAGTTGTGCAACAAAAACTTTTCCTAAGGAGAAGCACACTCTACTCATCCCAGATAGAGAATTCACGACAGACCAAAGCACAGATATTACTGAAGTCCAGCTGGGTGAACCGTGAGTTTTATTGGAGTTACAGGAATATAGGTAAAAGGTTACTTACTTACAGGAGCAGAAATTACTTGAATGACTCAAATACATCACCAAGGCCCACCCCAGCATGGGTGTCAGCTCACAAAAGCTGGGAGCCTGGAGTTCTCTGCACAGGCTGCAGGCAGCGCAGCAGGTTGGAGAGTGGTGTTAAGTCCCTGCTTAAGGAGCTCCCCTGTAGGGTGTCGGAGGTGACTGCTACACCTGCAGGGAGCCCTTAGTCTGCTAGAGTGACGTATCACTAATGTATTTGGACAAGAGTGATAGCATCAAAATAGGGTTCTGAGGAGTGGAGTGAAGCAGGAGTGGGATGCACCAGAGGACACAGATATGCGGACAAAAAAGCACTGATGTAAGCCTAAGTAGAGAGCAACTGATCCAAGCTGGAGATTGGATGAAGAGGAGGTACTACAGAGGTGACAGAAGTGAGGGGTGCTACAATGTTAAGTTACAACATGCTTAATAATGGAAGAGGTAGAGGACAGTAGAGAGAACAGATATCTAAGTCTGAATGATCCTGGGGCTAACATTGGATCTACTCCAGTGTCATTTATGGATAGAAAAAGTGTAAGGAAAGGAATGGTGTGTGTGAAGGTGAGTTAGTTCAGCCTGAGGCTTCTAGGAGGGATGCTGCATAAGAATATGTGGACACAGAGCTCCTCCGGAGTGGATGCTGAGCTGGAGTCAGCAGCCACAACACGGGGACAGGGAAGGAAAATAGGTGGGCAAGGTTGTCCAAGAGAAAGAGGGCAGAAGAGGGGAGGAGGGAAGGGAGGGGGAGAGGAAACACATGGATGAGGTGAGCATGGTGCTTCCTGATTGCTCCTTCCGGTGCTTCTCGTGCTGCTGCTAACAGTGTTCTAGGTATAATTCTGGGTGTTTGCATTTAGAGATTCGTTTACTCTTCAGAACAATGTTGGGAGGTCGGGGAATTAGGTACTCTTACCATCTCTGCTTCACAGATAGGAAACCTCAGCTGATCACAGTTCAGATAACTTTTTTGAAGGTCATAAAGTCAATGGGGGGCAGGAGCCAAGATTTGATCCAGAGTTAATCTTCTCACCCCCATAACACTATGCTTTCAAATAAAATCTTAGAGTGAATGCTATAATTACGTCCGTGCAGAGCCCTGTGCCAAGAACGTCATTGGTTCTTGAACTTATTACAGATAATTTGGGAGATCAAGTTGATGAATTAAGGGGTAGCATATCTGGATGGATAAGTGGTGTAGCATGTATATATTATATCTATGGGCAGATAGATAACGGATAGGTGAATGGATGACTAAGTTAGAAACTAAGTGGAAAGATGGACAAAGGAATCGACAAACGGAAGAGTGTACGGATGAGGACGAGCGGTGGGTACACAGAGAAAGGGTGTGTGGTGGGTGGATAGATGAGTGCTAGGAAGCACAGATATAGACAGATGCCCTACGGATGAGCAAGTTCACAGACAGACAGGTAGATCAATGTGGGTGTAGAGGATGTTATGTAGCTGCTTCCTCTACCTTGAAGCACTTTCCTCTGGAAGGAAGAAGGATGCTCGTAAGATTCAGGAAGTAAATAAAACCTATAAAGTTCCGTTAGCTGCTGAAGGATTCACAAGGCCCTCCCCGAGGCTATCTAGACAGTAACAATTGCTGGGGAGAGCTACCCTACCATCTCTGGGAGAGCTGCTTACAAGTCGCACAGCTTTCCAAGAATGCGGCTTTCAAGAGTTGTCTCTTGGAGCCAGACATGGTGGCACACTCCTTTAATCACAACATCCTAGAAGTAGAAGCAGGGCAGCTCTCTGGGAACTCAAGACCAGCTGGTCTACCAAGGTAAGTTTCAGGTCAGATAGGACTACACAAGGAGGCCTTGTCTTTAAAAAAAAAAAAAAAAAACAACAAAATCTTCACCAGGTACTGGAGGAGTGGAGAGACGCCTTGCCCTTCAGGACACTTACTATTGTCATAACATCCACATGAGGAGGCTCACAACTGCGTGTAACTCCAGCTCGAGCGTCTGACACTGTCTTCTGACCTCTGTGGTCAACTTCACACATGTAGGAGCACAAGTACATGCACATGCATGCACACGTGTGCACGTACACACAGTTAAAAATAGAATCTCAAGTCTTCGCCTATGCTGGAATGGGCTATCAATGAGGCAGCTACCTCTGAGCACTCCTCTAAGTAACCACAGGAAACTCACCAGCTCACACTAAGCCAGACTGGAGTGAAATCATCTCATTGATGCCCTATCTGGGGTGAATGACGGCTCTCCAGCTTCTACGATAATGAGTAGGGAAGAGACAGAAGAATGACTGGATAGAAGGGTGGATGACGGAATAGGAAGGTGGATGTTGAGGCATTAGATACACAGATGAACAGGAGTTGGATGGATGAGTTAATGAATGGAAGGATGGGGAATAAGAGAGGACAAATGTTAAGGTGGCTACAGGCTGGATGGATGGATAAATGGATGGATAAACAGGCATTTAATAGTGGGATCAATGAATGAACCCCTATACTTGAACCTGGAGAGATTAATATGAAAAGCCACAAATTATCATCCGTCTTCTTTCCCAACCCTCCCTCCCCTACTGCCCCCAGAAATCGCGGGCAGCCAAGCTTGATCTTTCCTTCTCCCTTGTTCAGACACTCTAGGATGCTCTCCAGACGTCTTCATTCCTTTCTTGCTCTTCTGTCTTGATGCCTAGGAGAAGTACTTAGGAACAACCAGCCCAGTATGAAGGCAAGTGGTGATTTTGGGGAGATCATTCCTCTGTTTCCTGTTGTCTCTTGATTGTCTTAACTCTAGACCTCTATGACCCAGAGAGACGTCAGAGCTGAAGTTGGTCCTTGAGTGGAATGTCTTACTCAGCACCCCAGGAAGTGGCACCGGCACAGTGACTGGGAAAAGGGTCTCAGTGGAGGGGCAGGAAAGCCAAGCCGTTCTCGCAGGGAGGCAGTTTGGGAAGTAGCACCGAGGCAGTTAGGAACCGGAAGTAGAGGCTCTGCCTAGCCCACCCTGCAGCCAGAGAGACCTAGCTGCAGATCTTCACTTCTGTCCCACCATCTCGGACACGGACACTCTTGGGGGATTCACTCTTAGCCCTCCGGACTCCGTTCACCTCCACAGCAACAGTCACTTCATCTCACAGCTGAGAATGACAAGAAGATGCAGAGAAACTCCAAAGGCTTCCAAGAAAGAATAACTATGTAGATTTCCTGGGGGGAATAATCCTAAGAACTTGTGCTCTGGGTCTGTTTGCTCTGGGTCTATTTAGAGAGAAGTGCGGGGGCTGGAATATACAGGGCCTAGGGCTCCTGTGAGCACTGGGCACCGGCACAGCATTGCAGGGGCCCAGTCTGACCACTGGGCACCAGCACGGCTTCGCAGGGGCCCAGCGTGAGAAACACATTCTGCCTCCAGCCCTGCAGGCTTAGTTCCCTGGAGCTTTTCCAAGGTTTGAGCAGGATTGCAGATTGGCAGGAGCAAGCCCTGGAGCCCCTCCCCCAGCTCAGTCCTGCCTTCTAGTACCTCCGCACCTGGTGCCAAAAGACAGGGCACCCAACTCCCAGAACAAAAAAGGGCTGCTTGTGGTGGAGGATGAATCATGGAGAGTCCTACAGTTGGACCTCGCCGAGGCGCAGCTGGCTAAAGGACACCTTTCTGCTGGCTTTCACTTTTCTTGTCCATTTTCTCTCCGCCATGTTGGCCTGTTTCATATGGGAAAGTAGCCTGGAACTTGTCACAGATATCCACAATATTAAATAGCTGAACTCAATATGACACATATCATTTTCATTTTATTTCATTTTATTTTTCTCAGAAGATATTTTTCTTCTGTCCTTAGAGTCCAGCGGAGAGGTGGCTCAGTGGTTAAGAGCATTGGCTGCTCTTCCAGAAGACCTGGGTTCAATTCCCAGCATCCACATGACACCTCACAACTGTCTGTAGGGATCTGACACACTATCATAAATATACATGCAGGCAAAATACCAAATGCACATAAAATAAAATAAAAAGAAAAACAAATAATCCAGCTCTTTGGCCCAGTAATGGAGGCAGAGGAAGGCAGATCTCTGAGTTTGACCAGCCTGGTCTACAGAGCAAGTTCAGGGAAAGCAAGGGTTATAGAGAGAAGCCTTGTCTGGGTGTGTATGGGGAATCCGGGTCTTTGAATAGGTTTCAGTGGAGGCCATAAGGCAGACTCATCAGATCTAAATCCGGGTGTGGTGTTAGACACTTTTCAGTTTCACAGCACAGATACCTGACCACCTTGCTATGGGTGGCAAAGCTCACTGTGCAGTAACACAGCTCCACGTAGAGCTTAAGAGACAAACAATGTAGAAGACACTTCCTTCAGAAATCCCTGACAGCAACAACCTCGACCATGATTCAAGTGACAAATTTTTTGATGGCTTTGTCCTTGGGTGTGCACTAGGCAATCTGTACATTGAACAAGCTGCACGTGACTATAACACCTTTTGGCATAATTTATTGGTGTTTATTATTATTTTTTATTTTACATTTTGGAAGCTGTCTTAGTCACTGTTCTATTTCTGTGAAGAGACACCATGACCACAACAACTCTTATAAAAGAAAGCATTTAATTGGTGGCTTGCTTACAGTTTCAGAGTCAGTTCATCCTCAAGGCAGGGAGCATGGCAGTAAGCATGGCATTGGAACAGAAGCTGAGAGTTCTACATCCCAATCTACAAGCAGGGAGAGGCTGGGCCTAGCATGGGCTTTTAAAACCTCAAATCCCACCCCCAGTAGCGTGCTTCCTCCAACAAGGCCACACCTCCTAATCCTTCTAATCCTTCTCAAATAGTTCCACTCCCAGATGATTAAGCATTCAACTATATGAGCCTATGGGGACCATTCTCATTAAAACCACCACAGAACCCAAGACCCCAAAGAGGTACTTTTAAATCCTAACACAGGTCTTGGGCAGTGGTAGCACACACTTTTAATCCCAGCACTCAGGAGGCAGAGGCAAGTAAATCTCTGAGTTGGAGGCCAGCCTGGTCTACAGAGTGAGTTTTAGGATAGCCAGGCTACACAGAGAAAATCTTGTCTCAAAAACCAAACAAAAACAAACAAAAAAACTTCAGAGACACTTTTTGTTAAGATGTACAAACTGGTCTGGAATCTGTAATCCTCCTGCCTCAACCTCTATAGTAGACCGAATTCCAGGCATGCACCACTATGCCCAACTTCATACCAGACCTCTGTTTGTGTATGCATATACTCACCCGTGCAGGCATATGTGAAAGCAAGAGGTTGACATCGGGATGGCTTCCTCAATCACTTCACCTTATTTTCTCGAACAGTTGCTCAGTACACTGGAGCTTGCTGCTTGGGTTAGACTGGCTGGCTCATGAGCCCTAGGGTTGGCCAATGTCTGACATCCAGCTGGGGTTACAGATGCATAGCACCATGTCAAAACATTCGTGCTTATCCTAACTGTGGACCTTGGAATTCTGCAGCAAGTACTTTACTCATTGAACCGACTCCAGCCCCATGTACTAGATGTCTTATTCATTCCCATAGCACCTCCACAAGGGTGATCTTACTGCCTTATTTTTACAGATAAGGACAGTGAGATTCAAGGCAGTAACTTTTCCAATGTCACATATCTGGAAAGAGTTAGAGCCTGGTAGTGTATGCCTTTAATCTCAGAGGTAGGCAGATCTCTGTGCATTCCAGAACAGCCAGTGTTCAGAGAAACCCTGTCTCAAAAAAAAAAAAAAAACCAGAGCCAGGATTTGAACTCATGATTCTGATCCTGATTAGAGTAAGTGACTTAGGCTCTGAAGGTCTGAAGGAAAAGGTTAAAGACTGTCTCAGCATGGGAGGATTGGGGCACCATTCTCTTAGGTAAAACACCAGGGCGCCTTCACACACAGATCTGCACCAGGAGCCCCAGTGCTGCCTTGTGAGTGGAATGAAGGAGCTGAAACAGTGCCAGCAGTGCCAGCCCTGGTCCGGCCCCCATCTGAGACCTCAGGAAATGACACACCAGGGCTGTGATGTAGGTCTTTGGACCTGGCATCTTCTCCCAGAGGAGGGATTTGAGGATGGCTGCTCTAAGCTGTTGGGTGGGGGTGGAGTGGGGAGTAGGAGGTGGGGATGGGGTGAGCAGAATTCCAAGCTGCTCTCCGCAAGCTTATCCCGCAGTGCAGTGAGTGTGGTACCACACAGGTTTATCTATGGAGCCTAGGGTCTGGGCTCTAGGCTTACTGTGTGCTCCAAGACAATCTGCTAAATATCTCTGGGCTTCCTACTTGCCTATAAACCAGAAATTGTTTTCCTTCCTGTCTTATGGATGAAAGGCATGAGGAAAGACAACTCTTACCCCTGGGGTCTGACACTGGGTCAGGACACAGTCTCTGGGAAGAGGTAGGAACGTGTACTCTGTATGGTGTATCTGTGAGAAGAGTTAGGAAGTGTGAAACAGCACCCTGGGGACTGTCTGTAATTTATTTTCACAAATATAGCTGTTCCTGAAGACAGCTTTCTCTGGATGCTCCTGTATCTGAAATGCAGCCTTTTCAGCTCCTAGGGACAGGGGGTGTGTCAAGCCAGGGCTGGGTAGTAGGAGACAGGGGTAGGCAGTCACCTCTACTGTGGACACAGCTGTATAAGGCTCTAGGTTCACCGACTCCTGGTCCAGGTGGATAACTAAGGCTCCACGAGGGATGGCCAGCTGAGCTCCAGCTCTGGCAAGCTCAGTGGAGAGACCCAGAGATGATAGTGACCAGCCATTAGAGTCTGTTTGGGACTGCTGAGGGAGAGCAGCATGGAGGTCCAAAGTTAAATGTCACTCTGAGATTTGCTCTTGGTTACCCCTCTCCTGCACCAGCCTTGGCTTGGCAGGAAGGAGGCTGGGGGAGGGGTGGGCAGAACTTTGCAGAGGGGGAGGCAGGAATTCTGTTGGAAATCATTCAAATGAGGCTATGAAACCAAAACCCTGTCTCAGAACAAATTGGCCAGATTTGGCCTGGAGCCGGGGTGCAAACACAGTGAAGGAGGCTGGGCCCTGGCTGAGGCTGGGAGGGGTTGAGCAGAAAAAACCCCAGTGTGTGGCCCCGGGAGCTTGGGCTTTGGCTGAGATGAGTAAAAGGGACAGTCATCACTGTTTCCTGCCTGTGAGCTGCCTATCAGGGCAGAGAAGGAGGGAGGCGGGGTACCCCAGCCACCTCTCTGGCCAGGCCTGGAAAGAGGACCTGGTCTACCACTGACACCAGTCCTGAGTCTCCACGTCTCTTTTCTTGCCTCTATTCCTGCAGTCAGCTCCCAGAAGTTCCCCATCTTACCAAGTATTCAAGCCTTTAAGTTCACCTTTGAGGTCCAGACTCTAAAAGAGTGAATCTGGCCAGGGTCTAGGTGGGAAGAAGCCCCCATAAGCCGGCCTTAGAGATGCCAAAAGGGGGGTGGTTTTCATTCTTGTGCCACAGGGAAGGCTTTGGTGCCACTCACCAGGGCATAGTTGCCAGGGCCTGGCACTCCTGTCTGCGGAATGTCCAGAGGCAAGCACAGAGCAGAAATGGGGGAGGGGCCAGGCAGGAACAGGTGTGAAGGAAAACCAAAGCCTGTAGAGTTCCTCACAGGACCATCTGTGTGAGGGAGGGTACCTCGGAGAGATTACTCAGGTTCATGCTGCCTAGAGAGGAGTGAGAGAGAGTGGCTAGGAACAGACCAAGAAGCCAGTGGCACGATCCAGGACAGTAGGCTCTTCCTCTGGCATTGGCTTCCTGCCCAGCTGTGTCACACTGAGACTCTTCTGAGGAAAAACAGGTTTCTTTGCCATGCCAGCCTGGCTCTTGTCTCTTAGATCAAGGGCTAAGACACAACCTCAGAACCAGGTGAAGCAGGACTCTAACCCAAGCCCTATGTGCTGTCCTACCTAATGTTGCTATTCTGTTGTCACCCTGGAGGCATCCTGCTCTGCAAACACTGCCCCTCATTCAAGGTGCTGCTTGTGTTCTGTGACAAGCCCTCCTGCTTTGTGACTCAGCCAGTGACCCCTCCTCACTCTTTTCTGGTCCACTAACTGTCCTCCTCCCCACTGCCTCAAGGCTCCCCCAATCCTTTCTGCCTTTCTCTCCATGTGAAACTCAATGGCTTCGCTGACCTCCCCCCTCAGAGTATGGGTCTCAGTCTCGTTCACTCCTGTACTACCTCAGAGAGTTCCCAGGATTCTCTCTGCTCTCTCCGAGTCCACTGTATAGTTTCCAACCAAGCTCTTAACATGAACTTCTCAAGGAATGGGAAGGGACCCTCTTGACTCCTGATGGGTGGAATCTTATTTCTGGCTCTTCCTCTGGGACCAGGCTAGGCTTGGACCTCTACTCTCAACCCCTTCCTTTTAACTGAGGAGGGCCACAGGGGTGGTGAGAGAGTTAGAGAGAAATAGGAGGGGTAGGAGAGGTGGGGGAACCAGTCCAGTGTTGTTCTTGGCGTGGAGCCCCCAGCCCCAGGGAAATCCTGACTCTGTGGAAAACTGAGCAGGCAGTCAGGCAGGGGAGGGGATGGGGGAAGAAGAGGAGGGGAGGGAGGAGGATCAGGGCTCAGTGTGAGGTGGGGACTCCTTTCATAAATCAATCCCACTAGCCTCTCAGGCCTGACAAAAACCAGAGCCCCAGGAATCCTTGGGGGTCAGGGCTGGGGAAGGGGCACAGACCCTAGATGGGCTGTAAAGGAGGAAGGGCTCGCTGAGGACAGCACCCGCTGCAGCACCCCACCCCCACACCATCAACAGGTGTGTGTGGTGGCAGGGGTCTTGGGAAACAACATCATGACTACCAGAAGAACCAGGGTGGCTGTGACAGATTGACAGGGGAGGGCGCAGGCTCTGCCACTCACAGCACTTTTATGGCCCAATCCAGGCCTGGCTCAACCTAAGGCATTGACATTAAGTTACTTCACCTTTGTAGGCCTCCATCTCCTCAGAGTGAGGAGCTGCGGTGGGCTATGATGGGGGAATGGCTATGGCCAGAGGCAGAATCCCACTTTCCCATTCTTATGGGTTCTCTACCCTTCTCTATCCTGGCCAGAAAAAAAGGATCATTGTCTATCACTAATGGGGCAAAGGTTAGGAGTCTGGACTCCACCACTTGGTAAGTGTGGCTTTTGTAAGGTGGATGCCACAGTGTAGCTTTGGCAAGGCTGTCTGGCCAGTGGCTATTGTGTGTGACGTACTGGCAACACACACTCCCAAGGTAAGGTCACTGTCTTTCAGAGTCTGTCTCTCAGGCGTCTGCAGGTCTCAGCTTTCTGAAAGTGACTTCTCTCCTTTAATTCTTAATCATCCATGAGAACTAAGGGGCTACAGCTTCCGGATCAGCAATGTGGGAAAGCATTCCAGCCCACTCCCTTACCATTCCATCTCTCTTCAGTGATCTTTGACTCTTCTGTCCCCACATGTCATACCAAGGCCAGAGCCTCCACTTGCCCACTGTGCCACCAGGACAGAGCAACACCAAGGTGTTGCACAATCAGTAAACACGTGCTCGGTTATGAGCTGTCCTAAGCAGCCACTGGCCTTGCCTCCAGTGAAGTTCCAGCCTCAGCCACTTCCTGGACCCTCATCCTAGGGAATTCACTATATAGACCAGGCTGTCCTCAAATTTGAAGAGTTCAGCCTGCCTTTGCTTCCCAGGTGCCAGGATGAAAGCTCTGTACCACATCTGGCATAAGATTTCATTCAAGCTCTTCACCTTGTCCCATCTGGAGTCCTGTGGTGATTGACAGTCACTCAATACCACCTTACAATGGCTTCTTGTCCCTGTTAGGGCCAGGCTTCACTTAGTCTCAACCTTATTCTTAATAAAGATATATGGAAATAACATCAGAAAAGAGGCTCACTTTTGAAGTCTATGCTGTTCCTCTGAGAGAAACACAGTTGTGCATTTAATCCTTAGATAATAACGTTTTCTTGCAACTACATTATACTCTGACTTTCCAGGAAAATGTGACCAACCCATCTCCTGTGACCAATCTATGATTCTCCTCCCTTGGCAGGTTTCCCTTCTTCCAGCTTTCGAGACTCTTTCCTCATAGGAAATCCTTGGGGTGTAGTTAGTAGCTGGTTAGTGGGTGGGCAGACATTGTCCCTGGCTACTGTAGGCCCTTTGAGTTCAGGCAAACCTACTGGGCCAAGCCAGTTCAGCCAGAGAAAGCCAGCAGGAAGTTGGTCTAACCTCCTTAAAACACATGAAATCTATTGTTAGATCCTTTTCCTGAGGTGTGCTGACTTTTAGGACTGTATACTCTGTTGCAGTCCCATGAGTCCATGTCCCAAGGTGTAGGGAGCAACAGAATGAAACCCATGGGTCTCCAGATTGCTGGCTGACCCTCATATAGGACAGAATGTTGTGATCTGAAGGTACAGGCTCTTAGTGTTTGTGGGCATGTGAGAAGACCTGAGGAAGGGATGGCTGACAGGTGTGAAAATAATCCTTGCCCTAGTCTGTCTTGTTGTCTAGAAGCCAGCCTCTGAATACGAAGGCAGTGATGGCCCTTTGGGTCTTTGAGCTTCTTGCTTGCTAAGTCTCACGTTTACTTGAGTTGACCCAGGCCTGTGACTCCTCCAGCCACCTCAGCTGTGAGTGGCTAGAGAAAGCAGTTCTAAGAAAGCAAGATCCTTCTGCAACTTCCACAACAGGTGGGCTTTCAGACTTTGCTTGCTCATTCCCAAGAATGGGCACCCATTGCCTGTCACGGCAAGCTCTCTCCATGATGGGCAGCTGAGATGACTGAGGGGTTCAAAGTGGAGGATATTCAGCAAGCATTTATTTCTGATCCCTCTGTGGAAGCAAAGAGGGGTCAGAGAGCACAGCTGTGGCTAGACATCTATGCGGGAGGGAGGTAGGGAGGGCCACTGGCTTTGGGTGAGGCCCAGGCTTCTGGAAAAGAGGATACAGCCTGGGAGACAAAGGACAGGGTTTGAATCACCACTTCACCATCAACTGTGCACCCTTACAAGGTTTCTCCTTTCTTCAGCCTCAGTTTCCACAGCTATAAATGTGGAAGGATGGGCTTGGGGACAGCTAGGACTCTCCCTTGGTGAAAGCCACTCTTCTGTATGTCTGAATATCTGGCATTAGTCTGCAGGGGCTGGGCTGACTAGAGAGAATGAGCCCTGTGTGGGGTGGGACAAGGTCCCTTTTATTTCTCCAGGCCTTGGCAGGAGCCTACAACCACCCCCTCTTCCATCAAGGTCAAGCAGACACTGACCTGAGGGGGCATAGCTGTCTTGAACAGTTGGGGTCAAGAGCTGGCGTCTCAAGCTACAGCTGTGTTTCTCACAGTGATTCCAAGCCTTTCTTCCTTAGCAGCAGCCTTAACGAGGCCCCATTGGCCCTGGAAGCAAACAGGCCTGCTAAGGAATCTAGACCTACCACCTACAAACCCACTGACCTTAGGCAGGTCATTTGCTCTCCTGATCTGGGGTTTAGTGACTCTGATGGCCACCCTGCATGGCTGCAGATGGATGCATGACGCTTCAGAAAGACATACTGTGCTGTTCAATGTGAGAAAGGCCTTCAAGGCAAAGGTGCCTCTGCTGTCATGATTGTCTGTCTGTCTGTCTGTCTGTCTGTCTGTCTGTCTGTTGGGGCACTGGGGACTCTTAGGTCTAAGGCTCTAAAATCTAGACAATTTAAGGCAGCCAAAACAAACCTTCCACATGCCCTGTTTGTGCTAAGAGTGAAAACTCTCCTGGTTTGATGGGTTCCAGGTGTGTTCTGTGCCCTGCCTCAGTGGATCTGGTTTGGCAGTACTGTGATGCTGCCCCATAGGTTGGGAAGGCTTGGTGAGGCCAGGCCTCTCTAGCTTGGCCTCCAGCCTTTGCATACTGTAGAGCTGGATCAGGCCCTACCCACAATGGTGGGATAGATAATAGCCATGTGTTCAGAAGGCCCGTGGCTCAAAGCCAGGCGATGTTGTCCCTGTACCCAGCAACACACAGGGGAGGGCCCCAGATGCCTGCCTTGACCTAAAGAGGTGGGAGCTGTCCAGACAATTTTCACAGATCCATAAAACTGACTTAGGTGGAGGTCAACTGTGGGAGTGGCTCCAAGGAACCAGGTGGGAGCCCAGAGGGCACCAATGAGGTTTCTTTTATTACCATTATATATTAATTATCGTGTGACAACCATTGCTTACTAACTACCAACTGGGCTTGTGTGTGATCATGATGGCACCTGAGGGGTTGCCTCAGCCCTACTCTTTTTCAACTTACTACCATTATTAATTTTAGCCTCAGCGTTCTCAGTAGTCATCCCATAATATAGTGTTATTGCTACAACTTCTTAAAGCACCAACTGGCTACAAGTGTAACACCAGAGTGTAATTACAAACATATTATATTTATATTTGGCTAATTCTGCCTTCCTCCAGACTGTAAGATCCCAAAAGGCAGTTGGCTGCATGCTAGGTTCCTGTGTGGAGTTATGGTGCCGGATCAATTCTGGTGACTGCATTTATGGATGTGCCATTGAATCCCAGTCAGTAAGGAGATACAAAAAAGTGAGACGGGACTGCAGATGGAGGCTGAGAAAGGGGATAGTGGGAGAAAGAAGCTTTCAGTCTGTGTGGAGCTGGCTGGGAGTCCACATCATTGACAGAGAGATACCATCTTTGCTAAAGCAGGTGCAGGTCTAGGAGAGAGCCCCTGGACAAGGCATCTTGCCCCACCCTGAGGGGAACTGCACTTCTGGCCCCAGGAAATCCAAGGGAGTCTGTGGATCCAGCTTGCATCATAAGACCCTCATAACTCAGAAGAGCCACCAGCTAACACACACACACTCACACTCACACACACACACACACACTCACACACTCACACACACATACACACTCACACACACATTCAAAAAGGCATTCTGCAAAGACAGTATTTAGGCCATTTGGAGAAAGTGGTGGAGAGGGGGTCTGGTTCCTGAAGGCATAGGATGGGTCTTCCCCAGCTTGGATCCTTTCTGGTTTTACTCTCTACCTCCCAGTTTCCATTCCTTTGTACCATATTCTGGTAGTGTGGAGGGGAAGATTTCTTGAAATCATGAAGATCTAGTCTCTGTCACCTCTGGCCCTGGGACCTTGAACCCACTTAGCTTTTTCAAGTCAACTCCCTTATGTCTACAATGGGCATGACAACCCTACCTTGGGATGCTGCTGAAGGGACATAAGGTTCCACAGCCCTCGGCCTGCTCTCACCCCCCAGCTATGTGGGATGGGGTGAGACTTACTTCCTGGGTCTCAGCTTCCACATCTGTCATACAAGAAGGGTGGCTCCCATCTTCTCCAAGGCCCTTCCAGCTCCAACTTGCTTGGTTCTATTCTGAGAAGAGAGCCCCACCTCTGAGGAGGGGGAACATGAACATTCTTTCAGCTGGGATCCAACCCAGGCACATGTTTGCCCAGCCCCGTCCTTCACATTTAGCCTGTAGCTGTTGCCGCGATGGGCACGCCCTTGGCATCATGCTCTCTTTCCTCCCCCACGGGCCAGGGCCACAGGTGGGTGGCTCT
This sequence comes from Grammomys surdaster, assembly GCF_004785775.1. Lineage (NCBI taxonomy): Eukaryota > Metazoa > Chordata > Mammalia > Rodentia > Muridae > Grammomys > Grammomys surdaster. The sequence goes on from NW_021604801.1 coordinate 226,632, forward strand.
GTTCTTGTGGTGCCTAGGGGGATTGGAAGGACAAAACAAGAGGGTGGGAGAGAAGAGGGAAGGGGCTGGATTGTAGAACTGGAAGGTAGGGAGGTGTTCCTGAGTACTTGAATTGAATTCCAGCGCTGTCCATGCAAACAAGTGTTCTAGGACAAAAGTTATATTAACCTTTGGGACTCTGTTTCCTCTCTTATGAACTAAGAATAATAAAGATTTTAAAAGCATTCGAATACTGTGAGGATTAATTGAAAGAATACTTGTCAAGTGCCTGGTTTATGTATAGTTTTATTCTCTGCAAGACAGGTACCACACCCCCTTTTTCTGTTCCATGAAAGCCCTGTGGGGGCGCTTTGACGACTTTCTGAGACACTCTAGAGGCAGTCGGGCCAGCTCACTCTGGTGACAGTCTGAGGCCTGGGCCCAGGAGCCTCAGCCTGGGAGCCGGGCTTGGCCGCTGGCCTTCCCGCCCCGCCCCCACCAGCCCTGGGAGCGTACTAGCGCCTTTGATCCGCAGCCTTCAGTGGGATTAGGAGTCCCCGAGCCGGGCTCCCCGGGTCCCCGCTCTCCGTCGCCTTCCCTCGGACCCTCGGGCTGGCTACGCTGCCGGTGGTCCCCGCCGCTCCTCCGGGCAGGCCACTGGGATTCCCCTGCGACGGGCTGCTCAGGGCGGGAGCGGAGGCCCGGGCGGGAAGCGTCCTCCTGGACATTTTGGCCGGGGACTCTGTGTAAAGTGTTTAAAAAGAAAAACTCTCCGGAGGAGGACGTAACCTTTTCTTAACATCTGGGGCTCAATTAGCTAATGACAGCAAAGCCTTCTCCGGTGTCGCTGACCCCTGGGCAGCAGCCCGGCTCCCCCACCCCCGGTATTTATACAGCTGCGGCCCCTCGCTGGGACGGGGGGTAGGGAGCCTGGCTGGGTTATCTCGGCGGAGATCCGCCACCCACCCCAAAAAAACGAGAAAGAAAAGGCTTAGCACGCCGTCCCACCCCGGGCCCCTCAGCTCTCCTGGGCGTCTCTCCCTTCCCCTCCCGATCCTTCACGGCCCCCGCCTCCCTGTGCTCTCCCCTCGGCTGCACCCCCTCCCCCGCACCTTTCCTTTCTGCTGCAGCCCTTTCCCCGCTTCTCTGCGGGTATGGGCTTCTACCTGAGTTCCCTACTCCTCCACACTCTTCCTCTTGGCTTCTCTCTCCTCCTTCCCTGCCCCATCTGCCTGCGTATCTCTTTTCCCTTCTGTCTGTCTCTCCTCTCTCCCCAGAGGCCTCCCTTTGCTCTCTGGCCCTCTGAAAGGCTCCCTTGTCCGCCTCCCCCCGGGTTCCATGTCATTCTAGCGCTTCCTCCCTACCTTTGTCTCTCAGCCTCACCCTCTGAATGCCTCTGTCTGTCTTCTGTGGAGGTGCCCTGTCTGCCGAACATCTATGTACTTCAGGGCACAACCCTAATGCTGGGCCACCTGTGGGCCAAGCATCCTGCCCACGCCCCTTGGCTGGACACTTTGAGAGCTGACTAGGGTCTTAAGTGTGCAGTGTTTGGGAGAGTGACATTTGTCCCAGTTCCGGATTTTAAGGGTTGTGTTGAGGCTCTCCTGGTTATAGCCAGAGGGGATCTGAGGGCTTATAGAGACACTCAGAGGCTCCAACTGCCGGAATCTCACTTTCCCTGCCTGGGCCCCCAGGCCTCTTCTCCCCCACCACAACCTGCCTATTTCGAACCCAGGGACAGTTTAAACGTTTCCCATTCTGTTTCCTTCAGCACAGTTAAAGCAGGCCGTAGATTTTTTTGGTTCTTTTTTTCTTTTTAATCACCAATACCAAGGAGAAAGCGATAAAGAACAGGAGAAAGTGCAGAAATGGCAATTCGCACAAAATAGGCCCGAAGGCAGTTTAGAGGCAGGAGAAAAGCACAGAACTTAGGATGCCAGTGAGTGGATTTTGTCATTAACACCATTGTTTCTCGTAGTCTGTAATCTTGAGGCGTTACTTTACAGGCCTCAGTTCCCTCTATAAAATGGGTCTGATCGTAATTAAGCAACAACAAACCACATTGCTTGTAAAACAGCAGTTAGTGGAAACCGGTCTTTCATTTGAGTTTTGTTTCCTGAGAAGATCTTGGAGTTTAGGATTCCCCCACCCCTTCCCCAGAATACAGTTGTATTCCAAAATTCTTCATCTCAGTCTTTAAAGCATATTAAATTCTCTCATCCCCCTTCCATCAAAGGGCGTGGGCTTCAAGTTTTTTTCACTGAAAACGGCAGACACAGACAACGTTGTTAAGCGGTGGGAACTGTCCCAGAGTTCTCCAAGCCCTTTGGATGAGGATGCAAAGGCTCCGCGGTATGCTTTCAGGATGCCTAGTGGATCTTCAGGAAAACTAGCCAGCCAAACAAACAAGACAATACTCTTGCCCAGATTCACACGTGGGAAAACAGAGAGGCGGCGTTGTCTAAGGACCACCGACGTCTCTGAGGAAATGGCACCAATGAACTGGATCCGTTCTCTGGCTGTATGTGCTGATGGAGCAGAAGAGAGAGGTTTCTTGGAAACCTTTGGGAGCCAGCTAGATTCGAGTTAGTGGGGGGCACAATTGTCACCCTCTCTTGACCCTGAGCTGGCTTGGATTGGTTCAGGAAATAGCGGGTCCGCTGAGACGTCAGCTGCTTCCCCAATGCCCTCCGGATGGAGAGTACAGAGACGACTTAATTTGCAGGAAAGACGCTCATACTAGCTCGTCTCCGGCCGCCCAGGACACAATGGGGGGTCGGATTGGGCTCCACCCAAGACCCCTCCCCAAAGTCCCGTCTGGGCGCGCGCGAGAGGTAGTGGCGGAAGAAACCAGAGCCCTGGCGCCGGCGCCGAGTGGGGGTGGGGAGGGCAAGTCTCTGGGAGCTTGGCTGCCTCTTGCCAAGGTCAATCAAGCGGCCCCATACTCAGGAGCGCTGCGAGCGCCGGGCAGCGGGCCCAGGAGAGTGCGCCGTACCCGGGCGAGCGCTTCCCGCGCCTCCCGGCAGGTGCTCGAACCCTACCCGGGCGAGGAGCTGGCGCCCAGGCAGAGGCCGGAGCCCGGCAGCAGGCGCGGGCGTGGGAGCCGCCAGGGCGGAAAGAGCCCCACCTAGGGATGTCTTATGCTAATATGCACCTGGCTGGGCTGAGAGTAGAAGGACCCGGACCAGAAGGAAGAAGTTCCGGAGAGCCGGAAACTTCCGGAAGCTCTTGATTCCATGATAAAAAGCAATTCTACGGCTCGTTTGCTGGGTGGCCTTGGGGAAGTTACTTGGGGACGTCGTGGAGCTTCGGTTTCCTTCTCTAAGGAGAGAGTGTGGGTCAGGTTTCTTACGAGCTCAGGCACTCTCTGCCAGCAAAAAGATGGACCTTCCGACCTTCAGTATTCTGGGGAATAGGTAGGGTCCGGAAGTAGGAGGTGTGTCACAGAGTGAAGTCCTGGGGGACACAGGATCCAGCCAGGGGAGCCAGGATCATATTCCCAAGGACTTTCTCCATTGTTGCCAGAGTTAGGGTGAGGAGGTTGAATAAAGAAAGGTCCATAGATTGATGGCAGTTCGTTGGGAGGAGGTGGTTCGGTGATAAAAGCTCTTGGGAAATGGGGTGGGAGCAGAGTGGAGAAGCGCGCGTGCGTGATGTGTGTGTGTGTGTTATGCTGGAGCCCACTTGAACTTAATCGTGGCGAGGGTGGGATGGGGTATGGGTTGAAGATGTCAAATACAAGTAGATAACTGATGGTATCCATCAGGTTCCGAAGAAAGAGCTGGGAGCCAGGATACCAGCAGGAAGGTACAGTAAAGGCCAGTTAGGGTTGAGGAGTAAGGGAGAAAGAGAGGGGAG
>NW_021604801.1:230868-235663 GCF_004785775.1 Grammomys surdaster
CAAAGTGAAAGCCCTTCTAAGGGGATGGAAAAGGGTTTCACGTTCACTAAGATGGGTTTGTGCCTTTCTATACACTGACTCACAAATTCCCACCGGGCATTATGGTTTTGGTTTTTTTTTTCTGAGTGTGTAGTGTCTATGTGTGCACGTGTGGGCACACAAATATGTGTGTGTGTCTGTGATCCTGTGTGTGACGCCTGAAGGTGGGTATCACGTGTCCTCACTTGCAGTCCATCTGTATGGAGGTCGGGTTTTCACTGAACCTGAGGCTCCCAGTTTTGGCTAATCTGGCTAGTGTTAGCTTGCTCTACCGAGTGTTTGTCCATCTGTCTTGTGCACTGGGATTACAGGAGGGTCACTATGCCACGTGAGTTCTGGAGGTCCAAACTCCAGTGCATTTACTCTTCTTGTGAATTGATTTGTCAATTCAGACTATGTTTCTCTCCTAGACCACTTTTAGTGTTCCTAAGATCTCGAAATATGTTTTGAATTTGGGTTGAAATATCAACAGTATTAAATATTTTGGCAGTTATAAAGACAAAACTTTTTGTAGTTAACTATTAACTATTCTCTCCTCTACTCCACCCCTCTCCAGGGTGCCACGTAGTCCAGACTGGTCTTGAACTCCTGACCTTCTTACCTTAGTGCTGGGATTATAGGCATGCACCACTACCCAGGTTTCAGTCAAACTTTTTCTTAGACTAGAATTTCAATCTCTAAGGTTGAATGTTGTTCCGCTCTGAGTCTCTGAAAGGTCTTTTCTTTTCTTCTTTCTTTCTTTCTTTTTCTTTCTTTCTTTCTTTCTTTCTTTCTTTTTTTGTTTGTTTTTAGGGTTTCTCTGTGTAGCCCTGGCTGTCCTGGAACTCACTCTGTAGATCAGGCTGGCCTCGAACTCAGAAATCCGCCTGTCTCTGCCTCCCAAGTACTGGGATTAAAGGCATGTGCCACCACCGCCCGGCTGAAAGGTCTTTTCTTATGAAGGCTTGGGAGACATTAGGCAGCTGTGACGGGTCTTTCCAGACCTTGGTGCCAGAGTGGTCAACGTGCTGGAGGCCTAGAGGTCAGATTCCAGGTCAGTGCAGGCCTCAAGTCCTTCAGGGGTGAAATTCACTCCCTCTTCCCACATTGTGTCTTTCTTCTGGGCTTATGTAGCTGCTGGGAGAGGTGGGGGCAACCACTAAGAAAGTCCTTCCTGGGAACCTAAGTGCTTGGCAGAGTGGCCTCTAGTAGAAACAGTTCTGAGGCAGAAGGAAGTGAAGGCTTCTGGTACCTTGTGTGTCTTGGGAATAGTTTTTGGGCTTGTAGCAGGTCTGGCCATGAGCTGGGCATTTAATGAAGGGATTCTGGCCCACCAGGCAAACATGCGAGTGAGACAGGAATGAGCTTGGAGAGAGAGCCAAGATGGGAGGGATGCTTAGGGCAGTGGGCCTGATGCTGAGGAACCTCACACTTCATCTCGGCCCACTCTTTCAGGAACAGGGACCGGCATGTAGGCTACATGGTTAAAAGCCTTCTCAAGACCCTTGATCCCTTAAGTTCCCAGCGTCACCAATATTTTCAGTAATGGGGCAGTGGTGGTGCATGCCTTTAATTCAAGCATTCTGGAGGGGCAGAGGCAGGGGAGTCTGAGTTTGAGACTAACCTGGTTTACAGATTGAGTACCAAGACAGCTGGGGCTACACAGTGAAACCCTGTCTCAAAAAACAAACAAATAAAAAAAAATATTTTCAGGCATCTAGCCCAAGCTGGCCTCTTGCCTTCCGACCTCTAATACACATTCCGTGGAGCTACCTGTGGAGTCCAGCAGTCCACATCCCTCCAGCCTCTCAGGCACCAGGTCCCCAAGCCTGGGTATTATTTTAATTGTTATTTCCATTCTATGAAACAGCCATATCTTTGCAGAAACCAAGGTGGGAGATAGTTTTAGTTCACCGTCCAAGTTCCTAGTCCTTGGGCTTCTGTAATAGAAGGCAGAATGGAGGCCAGTATAAAAGCTAGACCAACTTGCACAGCTTTCTGGTTTGGGGCAGGGCTGAACATTAGTGTCCTTCAGTTGACAGGTACAGTAGGTTCCAGTCACAGGCACTGACATTCTCCCTTCTTTTGGCTCTGGAACCTTCTTTCCTTGGCTGTAGGCACTCTGCTCTTGGGCTTCTCAGCCTGTAAATAATCTCTCTTCTTTGTATTTCTTATTCACTTTGTGGTATTTTGTTATAGCAACAGGAATCAGACTAAGTCACCAGGTTCAGTGGCTGCTCCCATGATTACCTCAACCACCATTGTGTCAGATTTTCACTTCTACACTGCTTCTGGTGTCACCACCATCACCTCCAGCATCACTGCTATGGGGATCTCTCCCGACTTCATACTCAAGAGAACAAAATCCCCCATCATTCCCATTGCCCCCATTTACACCCCAGTCATCACCCCAGCTCCACCACTGTGTCCACATCTCCATCATCAGAACCCTCCCACTCCCACCATCCTGCTCATCTCCAGAACACGGGCATGTCCAGCCCTCCACCCCTCTCACCTCCTGACTCACCCTTGCCTCTGCCCATCTTAATTCATGGACTCGCTCTTCTAGAACATTTATCAGTTGCTATTTGGGTTGGTCCTTTAGTCTCTGCTTGTTTGCCCAACCCCAGAAAGGCCAACTCTAGATCCTATTGCCCTGGTTGTTCCTTCGAGACTTCCCATGGAAGATGAAATTAAACGCCTTGCTCTTTAAGTTAAGGAAGATTATGTGTCTCTTGCCGTTCCTGATTTACCAGGCCCATCATTCTGTCCTAGAAGGAAATTGGATTACTCTGACAGAATGTGTTCTTTGGAAGGCCGTGCTGGTTATTACCTAATTCCTTATGACCTAGTGTTTGTAGATTGATTTTTTTGACGACGTGTCCCAGTAGTTTTCTATTATAGCTGCTCGGTTGATAGGCTCAGTACTTCCAGAGGCATCTGCTTTCTCCTGGGGTTAAAGAGAGGCGGGGACAGGCTGCTTGAGTCTCTCTGTCTCCAGGCTCCTCACCAGTTCTCCATAAATCCCCCTCCAAGTGGGAGCTCGTGATTTAACTGCAAGAAGAGCCAATTCCTTAAGTACCTAAGCATGTAAGTCATCGAGGCCTGTGGATGTGCACACACGAGTTCTTTCCATGTCCTCTTGGCGTCCTGCCCTCTCATGACTCCACGTGGTGCCTCTCAGTTTTCAGATCACAGCTGACTGTTTTAGGTGAAGAAGAAAATGGAAAGCCTGTGCATTGTAGTGCTGTTGCGCTCTCTCTCTCTCTCTCTCTCTCTCTCTCTCTCTCTCTCTCTCTCTCCTGCTCAACATGATCATTCATCGCTTGTCCCCTTTCTTGATCTGTTACAGTCAGAAAAATGTCTTATTCTTTCCCTGCTGGTCCAGGTCCCATCTCATTCCTTTTTTCTGAGAGACTCTTCTGGTTCTGTCTCCACTCCTTTGCTGTTTCATTGTGTGGACCCCTCCTTTGTAACCTCTCACTTTCTTAGGCACATTCATTATCATTGCATTCTCTGGGAAGCCTTCTGGAGGGCTCCCAAAGAACCGGAAGCCTCCTTCAGGAGAGTCATCTCTTCTCTTAACTGGGTTGCCTCATGAGGAATAGCCCTGGTCTCCAAGGGACTTGTGCTGTGTGCATCCTCTTGGTTCCCAGTGTGGACAAGGCTTCAGCAAGCCGCTGTGTGTGACTCAGTGGTGTTTGGATCCCTGCTTTTCTTCCTCCCTTGTAGGGGACAGCCTTCCCCAGTGCACCTCCCACTGGTCAGTGGTTTTACTGTGGGTGCCCAACTTGGTCGACACCTTGTCCCTAGGTCCCGGCTCAGTAACCACAACGAAGAGGGTCTGCATCTGACCCAGAGTGCAGTGCTTCTCCAGGTCCCGTGTCATGTGCTGTCATCTCAGCACTTGCCTCCCCAATGAAGGCTTTCTCCATTCAAGTTGGTCAACTCTGAGAGGTGGCTTGGAACCTAGACCCTTCCCTTTTTAGTCATGGCTGTAGCAGTGCGAACACTCTAGAAACCCTTCCTGACCACCCACTTTCTCTTCATCCCCTGGCCCTTCCTAGCATCTGTCTTATTTTGTTATTGCTCTGACCCGATGAGAACAAAGGTAGAGAGGGCTGGAGAGATGGCTCCGTGGTTAAGAGCTGGTTGCTCCTGCAGAGGATCCAGGTTTGGTTCTCAGCACCCACATGCAGCTAGCTCACTACTGTAACTCTAGTTCTGGAGGAACTAGATCAGAGGAACAATCTCTTCTGACTTTTGTGGGCATGAGATACAGATGTGCACAGACAGTGTGGGCATGCATCACAGATGTGGTGCACAAACAGTGTGGGCACCAGGCACAGATGTGGTGCACAGACAGTGTGGGCACCAGGCACAGATGTGGTGCACAGACAGTGTGGGCACCAGGTACAGATGTGGTGCACAGACAGTGTGGGCACCAGGTACAGATGTGGTGCACAGACAGTGTGGGCACCAGGTACAGATGTGGTGCACAGACAGTGTGGGCACCAGGCACAGATGTGGTGCACAGACAGTGTGGGCACCAGGCACAGATGTGGTGCACAGACAGTGTGGGCACCAGGTACAGATGTGGTGCACAGACAGTGTGGGCATGTAGCACAGATGTGGTGCACAGACAGTGTGGGCATGTAACACAGACGTGGTGCACAGACAGTGTGGGCACCAGGCACAGACGTGGTGCAGAGACAGTGTGGGCACCAGGCACAGATGTGGTGCACAGACAGTGTGGGCACCAGGTACAGATGTGGTG
>NW_021604801.1:235673-284773 GCF_004785775.1 Grammomys surdaster
ACCAGGCACAGACGTGGTGCACAGACAGTGTGGGCACCAGGTACAGATGTGGTGCAGAGACAGTGTGGGCATGAGGCGCAGATGTGGTGCATGGACAACATGAAAGCAAAACATTCATATACGTAAAATAAATAAACATAAAAATAAAATTAGAAATAATTTAAAGGAAGAAAAGTTTATTTCGGCTTGCAGTTGGAAGGCACAGTCCACAGTGGCAGGGAAGGCATGATGGCAGGAACATGAGGAAGCTGGTCACATTGTATGTGAAATAAGAAGCAGAGAGTAGACAGGAAGTAGAGTGAGGCTATAAAACCTCAAGGCCCACCGTGGAGGCTCCACCCCTTTCATTGAGGCTCCACCTCCTTCTTCAAGGCTCCACCTCCTGAAGATTACAGACCATACCACAACATTCTCTGTTCTCTGTATTAATTCCTTTCTTTTTCTTTTTCTTTTTTTCTTATATACCTCTGGCTGGGGTCTAACTATGCAGTCCTGGCTGGCCTAGAATTTACTAATTTTATTATGTCTAGAAAAACTAAAAACTATAGAGTATAAAAAATGTTAAAGTAGTTTTTAAAACCATGCATAATCCTACCAGTTTACCTTATTGTTATTTTTATGTCTTTTCCCAGATGTGTGTAATTTGTTTTTCTTTTGTATGCATGCACCTGTGGGGGGGGCATACATATGTTTGTGTATGCATGTTTGCATGTATGTAGGCACACGTGTATAGGAGTGTGCACATAGAGACCTGAGGTTGGTGACAGGTGTCCTCCTCAAATGCTGCTGTCCACTCTACTTCCTGGAGTAGGAAGAGTGTTTTGCCAGTTTAGCTAGTCCAGCTAGCCATCTTGTGTCTCCGCCACCTCTGCAACGAGATGACAGACTACAGTTTCCCATGATCTTCAGTGTCTTGGGGGATGCGGGAAGAACACTGGTCCTAGAGACAGGAGGCCCGAGTTTAAACACAGCCTCCTCATGTCTTTCTGGGCCACAGGACATAGTTGGATAATTTCATATGACACCTCATTCTTCCTATTGTCCCAGCCTTGATGGCCACATCCTTCAGCCTGCCATGCTCCTGTCTGAATTTTCCTCTCCGGCCTCTGGGACAGAACCTTTCTTTTGGCCATCTCTAAGGAGTTGTTCCTCCTAGGAGCTCTGGCCTTGTCTCCTTCAGCCCCACCTCCACCTCATCACTGTGCTCCCCTCGCAGGAGTCACATATTTCAAAGCCCAAAGAGCACTTCCATCAGAAACTGGAGTTTCCACTTCTGAGCTATCTTCCTCTCTGGGACTCTGCTGACAGTGGCAGGTGCCTATGACCCAAGGCTGCAGCCTTGGCCATCTCTGAAGCGCTCCCTCAGGCTGCGAGCTCCTCTGGGATTCTGCCTGCAGCTTTCATCATGAGCTCTTCTTCGGAGTCTCCTACTGTCTACTCATCATTACACTTTTTAAAAATCAAGGTGTAATTTACGTTCAGCACATATTCTAAGAGTGCACCTTGATGAGTGTTAATGAGTGTGCCAGGCCTGCATAACTACCACTCTTCAGAGTCATAAAATCTCCTCCTTTCTTAAGAGGAGATTTACAGATCCATGCTCTACAGTCAGCTCCTTCCTGTGGGCCACCTTGACTGGACTCTTCGCAGTCCAGGGGTTACCCAGTCTCTTCTTCAGAACCCCTCACCAATGGAACCTCAGACTTTACATTCTTTCTCTCGTCAGAAAGATCCTGGGATTCCTTCGTGTTGTTGCCATAATCATTTAAATCTTTATTGAAGCCATTCTCCTGTGAAACTCTTTCATAGCTCTTCCATTATCTATTCTGGTCCCCTGAATGATCTGGCCACCTCTCAGATGCTGCCCACCCATCGGCCTTAACCTTCATACATGCTGAACTGCTTGCTCACAGGAATAAACACGTGAGCTCATGGATGAGTGCTGTGGGCGGAACACTCCCATCTCTAAGACTCTTTGCCTGGCTAACTTCTAGTCACCTGACAGAGGATCTGAGAGATGGCCAAGGTATCTATCAGCCCATCTCTCTGGCCTATATCCACCATTCTAGCCACCAGCCACACCCTTTGTTGACTTCACTCCTTCTGAGACAGACACTCCTGTATGTCACATTTTTTTTTATCTCATTGTCTACTATATATCTTGTCTTCTGTAACCCTTTAGCTATGCTCAGAGGGATAGAAAGATCCACTGTATTTCCAGAACTTCTTCCTGTGGAAGACACGCTTGTTGTCTACCCAAGAGCCATTCCCTGAAGTAATCCTTGTGAATAGAGCCTGACCTTATCGGAGCTTGGCCATGCCTCTGCTGGTGATTGTTGGGTACATGGTCAAGTTCTGGCCATGGACAGGGGAAACATAAGAAAGGACATCTGTGAAGGCTTCTCCTTTGCTTCCTAGTTCCTCTAGTTTGGAACACAATAATCTGAGGGTGTGGTTCAGATTGATAGCAGTCATTTTGTGATCATGAGGCGGAGGTCAAATAAAAGTATAATCACCAATCCAGAACTAGTACTAAATGAGAAACATAAACATGCCCCTCTCAGTGTCCCTTAGGTGAGGTGGTTGATTGTACTGTTTAAGACACTGTGATAATCTTCCTTGCCCACTTGACTGGGTTGCAATCACCTAGGGGACTGATGTGGCATGTGTCTGGGTATGTACGTGAAGGTATTTGCAGAGTGGATTTGCTGAGTGGGAAAGACCCATTCTGATTACAACCAATACAATATCTTACACTGGGGACCCAGATACAGTAAAAGGGATAAAGGAGAAATCCAGTTGAGTGTCTTTTCTCTGCTTCCAGGCCCACCAAGCTGTGAACTGCTCCACTCAGCCAAACACTGCCCACCAGAAGACTGACCCCTCCGAGACATGAGCAGAGGAAGCCCTTCCTGCTTCAAATTATGTCAGGCATTTTAATCACACCAATCAGAAAGTCAATTAAGAGGTATACTCATTGGATTTGATTTTCCCATTCTGGGACATTGCCAGCTCTACCCTAAGCCAAAGTGTTTATCTGTTGACCTCGAAGGCCAACACCTATGTTTGTTTCTGTTTTTAACACAGGATCACACTATGTAGACCAGGATATCCTGAAGCACGCAGATATCTGCCTGTCTCTGCCTCTGGAGTTGTGGGATTAAAGATAATACACAACCACACCTACTGAAAGTAAACTTTTTTTTTCCCCAGACATGGTTTCTCTTTATAGCCCTGGCTGTCCTGGAACTCACTCTGTAGACCAGGCTGGCCTCGAACTCAGAGATCCGCCTGCCTCTGCCTCCCAAGTGCTGGGATTAAAAGTGAAAGTAAACTTTTTATATTTTGAAGTAGTTATAGAATCTTTACATTTGTGTGGGGGAGCATGTTTATGTGTGGATATAGATGCACATGTATCCATGTGGAGGCTAAAGACTATGGCTGCCTTAAGTGTTGTTTCTTGGGAGCTGATTATCTTGGTTTTTAGATGCAGTGTCTCACTGGCCTGCAGCACTGATGGGCCAGGCTAAACAAGGAGCCCCAGGAGTGCACCTGCTTCTCTACCTCAGTGCATGGATTAGAAGTGGACTATGCTGTGTCCATCTTCTAGGGTTCAAACTCAGGTCCTCATGCTTGTACAGCAAGCCCTTTGCCAACTGAGCCAACTCCTCAGTGCCCTGAACCTCTGTATTGAATGAGACAAGTCACTGAATATTCATGATGGTGGGACCTCAAGCCACCAAACCACACCGCTCCTTTGTGGTTTCTGGAATCCCCTCCCTCTTTGTTTCTCAGCCTTCTTGACCTTCCTTTAGCAAAGACAACAGGGCAGCTTACTCTTGGCTCTGCCACAGGCTCTCCGTGGTCTACTCTTTCTGCTTTCCCACCCACTGGGACTAGAAGGAACTGGCTTCAGATCTTAAATTAACTTTTCAGCAACCAAAAAAGGAGCTTCTAAAGACAAATTGTGTAGAGCGGCTGGAGAGATGCTGAACAATTAAGAGCACTTGCTGCTCTTGCAGAGGACCCAGGATCAGCTTCCAGCACCCACACAGTGACTCACAATCATCAGTGACTCCAGTTCTAGAGAATCCTATGCCTTTGTCCTCTGTGCATGCCCACACACATGTGGTACATATAAGCATGCAGGGTCACACACATACACATTTTAAAAAAATATATGTTTAAAAAGAATGCAAGAAAAAGTTTATAGAAAACTTAGAAGCCAGATTATTAAAATCCTTGATCAAGATTCCACAGAGCATTTGGTACTTGAGAGGTAGAGGCAGGAGGATCAAGAGCCACAGGTTACCTCAGCTGCATAGGAAGTTCCAGGTCAGCCCAAGGCATATGGAACCCTGTATGGCAAAAAGAATCACACAGAAACAAGAGCCCACAGCCAGGTCTTCCCAGGCAATAGTCTTCAGCCCTAACACCTGACCTGTGTTAGCCAGGCCAACAGGACTATGTCAAGAGGAAGGTGTGCTGGAGGCAGGCTGTGCAGGCCGACAGCGGTGAAAATCTATGTCTCTCATCTCCTACAGGCATTATAGAGGAATGGAGTTATTGTCACTAAGGTCATCTCTACTAGAAGCTAGCCCTGCAGGAGCTTTATAACAGGACCATTGCCAGGAGATACAGGACTTCCCTGAGGACAGCTATGACCAGGATTTACTAGCTTGGCCAAGCCTTCTGAGAATGGAGCTGAGTCGGAGGCTCTACTGTCCAGCATTCTCTTCTCATGGACAGTCTTCCTCCAGCTCCCTGTGTTTTCTTTTCCATACAGTAACTCAGTCAGTCCCTTGCAAATCTAATCCTGTTCTGGCTCTTTAGTGGCCCTGATGTAATGTCTTTAGCTTTTATTTATCATTTGTTTGTTTGTTGTAGGTTAAAACAGAGTCTTGCTCTTTGCCCTAAACTCATGATTCCTTACCTCAGCCTCCCTAGTGCTGGGCTTATAGGCATTCAGGCAATGACATACAAAATGTCAGCTCCGTGTAGGAGACAAAGTGCTGGAGGTTGAATGCAGGGTCTCACACATGCTAGGTAAGCATTCTACCTCCAACCTACATCCTCAGCCCATGCTTGACTTTTAAAACCTAAATCAAGAAAAACAACCCACAGGCTCACCAGAAGCCCCAGGCTCTCCTCCCAGTCAGGTTCTATACAGCTTGTGCCTGGGCCTAGCTGGATAGAGAATGTTACAGAAAACCACAACCAATCAAAATGCAGAGTGCAGGTGATCCTGGTGTGCCCAGCCCCAAGTGATATATCTAAAACAACTCAAGGAACACCACTGGGGAGGGGGCAGAAATATACATACAAAACATGCTATACGTTATATATTTTATTATTAATCACATATCAATTATATATCATATAGCATATATCATGTATAACATCATATGTCATAATCATATATATCATATTTATTATATGTTTAGGATATATATATATATACATATATATGAATATATATATACAATGAATCTAAGAGAAAGCAAAGAGGGGATACATAGGAAGGGCTGGAGGCAGGAAATGATGTAATTATATTTTAATTTAAAAAAACCCCATAATTAACCTTCAAGCTGCCTGTATCTGGCACATACTGGGTTCTCTTACTCTCTCTTCTCAGGGTGGGGTGACAGCAGACACACTGTGAGACCATTCCTGTCCTCAATGGGAGCAACACAGAATACTGGGTCAACCTGGAAGCCTCACATCTGTGTGCCCACAAATGTCCACATACGTATCCATGAAATGGGGTGACATGAGGTCAGGATACGGGGTGACGCTTGGGCTTCAGCTCTGAGGACAGAGGGTGGGTTATGAAACTTGGCTTCAGAACACTGTGAAGAATAGATCATGATCCTAGTTCCTGAATTCTGACCCCTTGGCCACCAGCCTCACACCAGTCTGGAGATAATGGAAACCCAGCCAAGCCTACAGTTATTGAAATGTGTAGCTCCCTGCTCATTCTAGCTGACCACACCGTCTGTAGCAGCTGGGCTCATTCTTGTCCACACCATCTCAGACTCTGGAAGACTGCCTTCCTTGCTTCTGTTTGTCTAGGACATCTTGGTCTCTCAGGGCTGAATTCTAATTCTGCTGGAAACCCAGAAGTTGTGGGGAAGGGAGTAGGACTGAGTGGGAATTCAGGATGTGTTATCTGGGCTACTCCGTTGTTTTCTGCGGTGAGCCTGCATACATATGTTACCTAAGAGGACTACAGTCCATGTTAGTATTCTGTCTAAACTCCACCTCCACAGTTATCTGGTAACACCCAAGCATGCCCCTCCCCACAGTTACCTGGAGACAGCCAGGTAGGCCTGCCCACTATAAAAGGAGCTGCTTGCCCCCTCCTCACTCTCTTACTCTCTTGCTCTTTTGCCTTTCACTTCTCTCTGTCCCTTCGACTCTCCCCCCTTCCCTTCCCTCTCTCCATGTGGTCATGGTCGGCCTCCACTTCTCTCCTCTCTCCTCTTTCTCCACCATCTTCTCCCGTTTCTCTCCCCACCTTTGCCCTCTGTCCTGAATACCCCACCCCCCTTTGGAACCGTTTGGTCTCGTGTTGTCTGTTCTAAGCTGCACACCGAAGTCTAACATTGGTGCCAAAACCTGGGATGTGAAGACTTCAGGAACCACGAGACCCATGTGGACACTGGCAGCCGCAGCCAGCTGTGTGAGGCTGCTGTGACCGTACAAGACCAATGCCATGTGGCCTGCTGTAACCCCACCGCCGCTGCTGCCACCACTACACCATGTGGACTTCGTCTGCTGCTACCTGCTATCACCGACCTTGTGAATTTCCACTGCTGCTGCAGACCAACCCCATCCGCTGCTGAGAGACTCGCAAAACTTCCACCACGTGAGCTGTGCGGCTGCAGCCCCCTACACAACCCGCTAAAGTTACTTAAGACAGGATAGGAAAGACTCTGTCTTGATAGATTTTTACTACTGCTATTAAATTCTATTCAATAACAACCAATCCTTATGGCTCTCAATCTTGTCAGAAGTCTGCTAATAGTATATTTAAGTTTATGGCTGACAGAATTCCCAAAGCCTCTAACAGTTGACCCAAGATGGTTTCAGAAGACTTGGACACCAGGACTCCTAGAAGATACAGCCTGGATTGTATGTGATGATATAGTCACTAACAAATGCAGTGGGCTAAACTGGATGCTCTGAGTCAAATGACTTAGCTAACGCAAACCA
The DNA here is from genome assembly GCF_004785775.1 of Grammomys surdaster. Classification (NCBI taxonomy): domain Eukaryota; kingdom Metazoa; phylum Chordata; class Mammalia; order Rodentia; family Muridae; genus Grammomys; species Grammomys surdaster. The sequence continues at coordinate 242,889 of NW_021604801.1, forward strand.
AGGTAAGTCATTTCTCATGTCACACATATCCATTCCACAGAAAAAAGCCCTGCGTCTTCTACACTTGGAAGCCAAACTGACTTCACCCAAGAGACTATGGAGACCACAGGAACTGTTGGCTAGTGGACTCTGTCATTTTTAAAAATAATATATAACTGGTAGATTATTGTTTACTCTTTCTCAGACTTCTGACTACATTGACAGCTAAGCTGTCACAGATATCATCTGTTACCTCATTACCTAAACTCAGTTGCCATCAATTAAATGCTTCCTCTTCTTGCTATGGCACTGTCCTCATATTATCTGAGTTCCTATAAACTTGCCTAACTCTAATAAAACATTCCACTATACGATCCAACAAAGGCTCATCTTAAAGATTGCTCGTGTTGTTAACTCATGCTGTTATCTCTTTTGTAAACTTATAAGCTACAGGAAACCCACTCAGATCTACCTCTCATGGACCAAATAGACGCCATCCAGATCTTGTCAAGTCCAGGCACATCCAAAACAGCTCCAGAGAAGCAACCTCCAGATGCTCCATCTCCTGTCACACACACAGCTGCTTCTACTGGACCTGTTCCTTCTGACCTATCCTCAGATGGCTTGCTCCATAGACCCTGGATAGCAGGAAACAGCAAACTCTCCTAAGACTGAACAAACATCCTCCATACCCATTCTTCTAGGTTCCCCCTAAAGACACATCACCCCCAATGCCAGCAGGAAGTAGCTAGATATCATGAAGACCCTATTCCTGCTTCACCGTTACCTCTTTCTAATTTTTCTCTTTTAATTAAACCAAAACGGGGGAAGTGTTAGCATTCTGTCTAAACTCCACCTCCACAGTTATCTGGCAACACTCAGGTATGCTCCTCCCCACAGTTACCTGGCAATAGCCAGGTAGGCCTGCCCACTATAAAAGGGGCTGCTTGCCTCCTCTCTCTTACTCTCTTGCCTCTAGCTTCTCTCTGTCCCCTCACCTCTCCCTCCTTCCCTTCCCCCTCTCTCCACGTGGTCGTGGCCAGCCTCCACTTCTCTCCTCTCTCCTCTTTCTCCACCATCTTCTCCCGTTTCTCTCCCCACCTTTGCCCTCTGTCCTGAATAACCCCCCTCCCCACCTTTGGAGCCGTTTGGTCTGGTGTTGCCTGTTCTAAGCTGCGTGCTGAAGTCTGACAGTCCAGACATCTATGAGCCTACTGTGACTCCAAGTCCATTGCATGTTCCCAAGCCCTGTTCACTGCTGCTGTCTTGGGCCTGTTGCTGATATCCCAGGCCCAGCTCTGATGCGTCACATCTCTGACGCCTCCATTCTCCCATCATGAAGCTCTTGGTCTGGGTTTTTGAAGTCTGTTATCTATCCTGAGTCAGAAATAATCACAGCCCAGCCAGAAGGAGAGAGAGAGGTAGTACATGCAGAGGCAGGCAGATCTCTGTGAGTTCAAGGCCAGCCTGGTCTACAGAGCAAGTTCCAGGACAGCCAGGGCTACACAGAGAAACCCTGTCTCAAACAAAAGAACAACAACAAAATCACTGCTCTGAGAGAGTGTGTGGGGCTGGTCTGATGTCGCTATACATTCAGTTGCTAAGCACTAGCCCCTAAGATCTGGTTGCCCCTGATAAGGAGATCCTCACATGTACTAAATGGTGCTATGTAACCTTGCCCCAAGTTAACTGATCAGCAAAAGGCTAAAGCCTGTGATTGACCAGTAAATAGAGGTAGGTGGGTTTTCAGTTACTTGACTGGAGGTTGCAGGTAGAAAGAGAGAGAAAGAAGAAAGGACATGGAGGAGGCTGCCATGAAAGGAGATGGACCATGACCACATAGCCAGGAAAAACAGCAAGTAACAAGGGACATACAGTTGGAAAACAAGTTAGAATATCTCCAAACCTGCCAATCTAGGTTTGTATCTTGTAAATAAAATGTGTCTTTTACCCAGAGTAAGTAGACTTTATAATTCCTTCTATATTTGGTACCCAATGTGGGGCATAAAACCCAAACTTTTAAATTTCATATTCATTTATTAGACATAATCCAGGATAGAAGAGAGCTTCTAGCTCTCAGAGGTGTGCCCCATTAGGATAATCAACCACCTTTCAACAAAGCTGGAAGGGGATTTCGAGCTGAGGCTGCAAGCTCTCTCTTGGACCACAGTTTCTCAATGCACTTTCAGGAGATAAGGCCCAAGGGTACAACCAGCAGTGACTGCTCTGTGAAGCAAAGGACCCACAATTCTCTGGGACTCTCCTTAGCAGCCATGCAATAGGAAAGGCTGTACCTCCATCCAGCCACAGCCGAGTTAGCTAACAGCTAATTCCAAAGCTGCAGTGAAGCTTCCCTCAAGCCATCCCAAACACCAGTGCTGAGGCTGGAGGAGGGGGCAACCAGATCTTGGGAGTCAGTATTTAGCGTTTAAATACATGGCAATACCAGACTAAGCCCCTATGAGAAAGCACAAGGGCCAGGGAAGTATGAACTAGATACACTTGGAAAAAGTAGGAAGGGCTTCCAAAAGGATGTGACCTTTGAGCTGAATCGTGAAAGATGCATATTTATTTATTTGGGGTTTTGAGATAGGTTATCACATTATACCCCTGACCTTCCTGGAACTCCCTATGCTGACTTTGAACTTATAGTGATGGTCCTGCCTCTGCTTCCTTAGTACTAGGATTAAAAGTGTACACCACCATACCTGGCCAAAAAAGATGGATAATTGTTTGTTTGTTTGTTTGTTTTCAAGACAGGGTTTCTCTGTGTAACAGTACTGGCTATTCTGGACCTCACTTTGTAGACTAGGCTATCCTCAAATCACAGAGATCAGCCTGCCTCTGCTTCCCAAAAGCTGAGACTAAAAGCACTATCACCCAGCAAAAATAGACAATTTTTATCTCACTCTCTGATGGTTTGTATATGCTTGGCTCAGGGAGTGGCATTGTTGAGAGGTGTGGCCTTCATGGAGTAGGTGTGGCCTTGTGTGTGTAGGCTTTAATACCCTTGTCCTAGCTGCCTGGGAGTCAGTATTCTGCTAGCAGCCTTTAGATGAAGATGTAGAACTCTCAGCTTCTCCTGTACCATGCTTGCCTGGATGCTGCCATGTTCTTGCCTTGATGATAATGGACTGAACCTCTGAACCTGTAAGCCAGACCCAATTAAATGCTGTCCTTATAAGAGTTGCCTTGGTCATGGTATCTGTTCACAGCAGTAAAACCATAACTAAGACACTCTCCCTTCCAGGTGTTGTTAAAAACTACATAATACCATCATAGCAAGTTTAAATAACACTGAAAAGACACTAACCACTCAAAGCTGTATTAGCCAGTTCAACTTTTATAAATTTTCTTCCATTGTTTCCACAGGTGCATATTGTACACTGTTGTCCAAACATTCTATCCAAGTGTTCAGTCTCGTGGTGTGAGTGTGAAGAGACATGTGTACCATGGTTGCATGTGGAGTGAACAGTTCCACAGAGCTGGTCTTTCACCTTACGAGTGTTCTGAGGTGATCAGGCTCATTCAGCAAGTGCCTATGCACACTGTGCCATCCAAAAGCCTCTTTTCTTTCTTTCCTTTTTAAAGATTTGTTTCTTTTTATTTTGCCTGCATGTACGTCTGTGTGAGGGTGCCAGAACCCCTGGAACTGGAGTTATGGATAGTTGTGAGCTGCCATGTAGGTGCTGAGAATTGAACCTGGGTCCTCTGGGAGAGCAGCCAGCTCTTAACTGTGGAGCCATCTCTCTAGTCTCCCTGTTGTTGTTGTTGTTGTTGTTGTTGTTGTAATTGACATTATACCGTAGATCCCTTCAGCATTACCAGGCGGCATTCATAATGCCGACATGTGCCATCCATTTCTGCCATTGGATGCTTACGTTGTTTTTAACCACGTACTACAGAGAACGTACTTGAGTGTGAAGTAGTTTTGTTTTCTCAGTTGTTTTCCATTTGCCTTATTTTCTTGGAACAAACACATTCTCAGAAGTAGAAATACAAAAAAAAAAAAAAAGAAGAAGAAGAGAAGAAGTAGAAATACTGGGTCAAATTTATTAACACTTTTATGGTCCTTGAGACAAGTTGCCAAGTCACTCTAAAACTGTAGGTGCAGGGCACACCGGAAAGTGTCCGAGTCCAGGAAGCAACATGTAAAAAGGCACATTGGCTAGGACAGACTTCTGTCTTTTATCCTTTGGATGCCATGGTGGCCAGATGCAGAACAGGGTAGCAGATGCTATTGTCTGGCAAACTAAGAAGCTATTCTTAAAGTACTTAGTTATTATTATCTTGCTGCAGAAGGTAGATGATCTTCCCAGACTCTGTGGCTGCAAGTGACATTCTAACTCCATTCCTGGCTCTGGGAGGACCCCTCCTCCTCCCTCACCATCTCCTTCCTTTCCTCTTCTCATTCTTTCTTTTCCTTCCCTCTCCTCTGTTTTGTTTCCTCCCTCCTTCTTTTTTCTTTCCTTCATTTTTGTTCAGTTTATAGATCTTTCAATTGGGACAATTAAAGGTTTTACATTTATTATTATTATTATTGACACAAAACTATGGCACAAGTGTAGAGATCAGAAGACAACTTTTGAGGGTTGGTTTGCTCTTTCCACTGTGGGACCCAGGGAAGGACCTCAGACCTGTGTGGCAAGTACTTCTACCAGCTCAGCCATCTCAATGGTTTTTTTGTTTTGTTTTTCATTTTTTTTCCTCAATGAGGAGAAGATATCATTTGGTACTATCTCTCTTTTCTTATTCCTGCCCTAAATGCAAATGTAATGCTAGAGCAGTAATGGTCTCGTTAAGACTATAAAGTTATACAAACATGGGGACAAAGAATCAGCACATGAGGGTGTCAGGAAGGAGGGGAATCTGGATCTCTGATAGCATCAGTCGAGCAGCTGAATCAACCCCACCAACTGCTTGCCTCTATTTTGCTATGTGGGAGAAATAAACCCTTATTACACAAAACCCCGTTAGGACTGATTCCTGTCTTGTTAGCTGAGAGTTCAATGCTGTCTACTGGGACTGGGACTTGGATCATTGCAGTGCCCACTACCTGCTCACCACAGTGGGAGTCTCTTCCTGTTCCTCTAACAGAGGCCTCATGGTCTCAGGAATCTTCCTGTCCCTGAGCCAGGCCAGGCCAGGCCAGGCCTTTGTGGTCAGGAGACTCAGGTCATGACCCATCTCTTTGTCGTAGTGCTGAAGATTGAACACAAGCACACTGAGCCATATAATCAGACCTTGGTAGTTTCAAGACCACACTGTATAGCCCAAGCTGGGTTTCAGCGTCCTAAGTGCTGGAATTACAGACACACTCCACTTTGAACTAAGAGAATCTTGGGCCCAAAGTTCCAGATTCATTGTTGACTCTTTTCCTCACCTGTTGTCAGACGTAGTTAACTCACTTCTGCCTGAGCACAGTCTCCTTAGGGTCAATCAGCATTGACCAGGACCACTGGCAAGCTTAGCGTCAAGAATATGATAACAAGTGTGTGCTCACTTATTGTCTTCTGACTGTGGACTCAGGGGGTATGAGGAGCCTATGATCCCTTCCACCATGAGGGACCACATGTAGACCTTTCTCTTGGGTGGTCCCAGAGCCACATGGCCACTTCTTTGGGGACCTGAAGCTCAAGACAGACATGGCAGCAGAGTCATCTTCAGTAAACAGTTTGGTGTGTAAAGGGCCTGGCATTTGCCACAGTCCATAACAGAAAAAAGAGGAGGCTGGTTTCTGACTGTGGGCTAGTAGTCTGCTGATGCTGGCAACACTGTACCCAGGCTCCAGAGTGGAGATGAAGATCCCCAGAGGCCACCACCTACCTGACACAAAATCCCCAGAGGCAGCTAGAAGCAGGTCAGCAAGTTTGCAGTGCAGAAAGGGAGCTGGACCCAAGCTTCTCCTGAGTCCTGGCTGGTATTAAGAGCACTTATCTTGGCTAACATGAGGCTCTAACTCCCTCAATGCTACTTTCTTTGGCAGAAAAAATGTCTTTAAAAAAACCCTTATCAAGGAATAAAGAGAAAATCTATGGAAGTTTAATAAATCACCTGAATAGAAAGAACAAAAATCTAAACAGCAGACCATCTTGGCCCGAGGGATGGATGGGAGAGAAGTTTCTTTCCATGCTGACTGATGTTGCCTTTGACAGCAGGGCAGAAGTGCAGAGGGAAGGGAGCTGAGGTAGTCCAGCCCAGGACCTGAGGACCTGGGATGAATGGTCCCTAGATGGCAGCTTTTCAGGAATGGAGACATTGTGTGAAAGCAAGCCCAGAAATACTAACAAGTCTCCAGGATTTTGTCCTCTCCAACCCCAGATCTCCCAAGGAGTCACCCACCCAGGGCTGCCCAGAGAATACAATACTCATGGATTTCAAATGGCTGATTTTATTAAGTATGTGTCATGCATACTTAAAGAAAAGAACTGGAGAAGTGGCTCAGTGGCTAAGAGAACTAGCTGCTCTTCTAGAGGACCTAAGTTCAAATCCCAGTAACGTGTCAGCTCACAACCATCTCTAACTCCAGTTCCAGAGGATCAAATATTTTCTTCTGGCTTCCAAGGCTACAGACATTCATGTATACACTGGTACACAGGCACACATTCAGAGAAACCAACATATAAAGTAAAAAAAAAAAAGTAATAACTAATGAATGAGTGTGTGTTTGTGCATGAGTCTGTGTGTGTATGTGCATTTATGTGTTTGTGTTTATGTGTGTGTTTGTGTATGAGCGTGTGTTTATGTGTGTGTGTTTGTGTATGAGTGTGTGTGTTTATGTGTGTGTGTGATTGTATTTGAGTGTGTGTGAATGTTGGGTATCACCCTTTTTTTAGGTTTACTTATTTTATTTTATGCATATGACTCTTTAGCCTGTATGCATGTATGTGCAACATGTGCATGCAGAGCCCACAGAAACAAGAGCAAGTTGGATTCTCTGGAACTGGCATTACAGACGGTTGTTAGTGACCAAGGTAGGTACTAGGATCCAAGCCCAGGTCCTCTGGAAGAACAGCATGCACTCTTAACCACTGAGCCATCTATCCAGTCCCTACCACCTTTAAAAACAAAACACCAAATACCAAAACAAAACGGAGTGTCTCATTGAACCTGGAGCTTTGCCATTCACAGCTAGGCTGGCTAGCTGGCCATCAAACCCAGAGGCTCCTCCTGTCTCTGCTTCCCTGGGGCTGGATCATAGGTATGCCCTGCACCCAAACTTTGACATGGACACTGAGGATTGAGCACAGTTCCTTGTGCTTGCATTGAGGCCCTTTGTCCACTAAGCATCTCCTCAGTTCAGAGAGACGACTCTTTTCTCACAGTCACTCCAGTAGCCCTGGAACTGACTTCTGATGGAGCCATAGATGCTGTCCCTTGGAAACTGGGCTTTGAGTAATCTCCATGGCGACTTTGCTCTACCCCAGTGCCACTCAGACTCAGGAGACAAGATAGCTCTGTTTTCAGCTTACCTACCCCACAGTGTTCAAGGCCACCTCCAGGGCTGCCACATGTGGCTGTTCCTAGCTGCCCCAACTCCAACAGACAGTCCTGTGAGTGGGGCCTTTCTCAGTTACTACTTTGCCCTGCTGGGTTCCAGTTGCTGTGAGTCCAAGAATGATGCTTTCTGTCAATGACTTCAGCAATGACAACCACTACAATGACAGCAATGACAGTCACTAGGCACATGTGCAAAGAAGTCCCTGCCTCCAGCTCATTGTCTGCACTGGCTTCAGTTCCCCATAAGATATGGGGAACACTGGCTAGCCATCACCAGTCTTGTCTAGATTTTAGCCAAGTCCCTTTCTCTCCCCTACCTCTCCCAGCCTGTGGGTTATGGGGGATTCGGTGGTATCTTAATTCCCCCCTCTTCTATCAGCAAAGCAGAGAGAACCAGTAAGCAAGGGCAGAGAGAGGCAAAAGGGATGGGTTTCTTGTTCAAGCCACCGAGTTACCCCTTAACAAGCCATGGAGAAAACAAATTATCCCTGTTGTTCTTGGGAAATCTGCATGTACTTAAGCACGCAGTTGGCATCTGTGCCTTGTACTGCCAGCTCAGGTGAACAGGCTACAGCTACTCAGTGCCAGGCCACTTATAATTAAAACCAAAGCAACGTCCAGGTTGCTCTTGGGTACGGGCCACATCCAATTGGACCCTTAACTGAGACAGTGGTCTGGGATCTCTGTGCACTTTCACACACTGCCCTGGCTTACTGTTGAGGCAAAAGACTATGATAGAAGGTCTGCATCTTAAACAGCTTTCCAGTAGCTGGAGGCACACCAGGAGCTCAAACCCTCTTGGAAGAGAAATAGTCCCACTCCTGACAGCCTGCTTGGTGCAGGGGCTTGAGCTATACATCAAGCTTAATTCTCATAGCATGTCTGTGTGCACAGTATACGTCCACATCAAAGCCCTCTGAGAACGCACTTCTGTCATGAGCAAACTGGAGCTCAGAGGTGGTTTAAGCACCTTGCCCAAAGACTGCCACACTGGTCTCTAAATCCTGCTCTGGGCTCTTCCTCAGAGTCAAGTCCCATTTGAGGCTTCTTGTTCTCCACAGTGTTAAGTAATGGCACCCTGATATTAGTGCACACAAAATGGAAGCTTCCCTGGTCAGAGAGGACAGAAAGGATTGTCTTGTTCCTGCCTGACGCGGCTGCCTGTTGCCAGTTTCCTATGCAGATCATGTTAAAATAGGAGGCACACAGGGCAAACCGGAAGCACACGCCCTGTGTTCTTGGTGCTGGATTGAAGAGAGCAGACCAGACACTCAATTTGCTGGAACAATCAAAGTCTCTTCTAAGGCCCTACCTGTGGCATCTGGGATGGCAGTAATTAGATAGCATGCCTTTCCCCGATACTCGTTTTCAGGAAACTGAGGCACGGCTTCACAGCTGGTAATCACCTGGAGGGGAGGTGATCATGTTGAAATGATCACTAGATTCACCCTCCCTTCGCCATCCTTGAAGGGGTAGGCATGCAGCATCCTCCTGAGACCTCCTTTGTGATCTTTAGCTTGCTCTATACTAGGGAGACATGGTGATAGCAGGTGGCTGGGCAGCATTTACAGAGAGCCCCCAGTGTCACAGATATCCTTAGTAGAATAGCAAAGGTTGGGCTGAGGTAGGCATCTTCAGCAGGCAGGCCAGGATCAAGGGAAAGGGTCAACGGAAGAGCAGCACTGGGCTGGGGGTGGGGGAGGAGCAGCAGTTTGGACCAGCGTGCACTGTGTTGATTCTAGCCTGAACAGCACAGAGTGCCTGGGTTTTCATCAGTTCCTTAGTGAAGAGGAAACTGGAAATTAATATTAAAATCCCTCTGAGCAGTGTCCATAGTTTCCATATGCAATCATGCTTGGCTTTCGCTAAGTAGTAAAATGTTTATAATTTTCTTTCCAAGGTTGAGTTTAGTCATTCTCAACGAACCATTTAGTTGGCCTCATAAAGTCCTGAATTAAAGAACTCCTGTAGGTGATGCTGTAGATAGACGGGTACCGTGGCCCCTCGGACTCTGCTGGCTGCTGATGTCAAGGCTGGGGGTGCAGACTCGGAAAATTCCAGGAGAAAAACATCCTCACATAACTGCCGTGATAGGGCAAGGTTGCTACACCCTCCTAGAGCACCAGTGTGACAGGAAGATCAAAGTGTATTCTAAGGCCCTTCTGTGGGATCACTGATAACAGTATTAAGATAGTGTCCCTTTGCCCCAATGCACATCTTCAGGAAACTGAGGCACGGCTGAATGGCCAGCAATCTCCTGGAGGGGAGGTGACAATGTGAGACAAGCTCTAGCAATCCCACGTGCAGGGGCCTCCGGGGGACTTCCTTTGTGAGCTTTAGCTTGCTCTGCTCTGGGAATGTGAAGACAGCTCTAGAACAACCTGGTGGGCCCGAAACATACTCCATCAACCCCAGATACTCTGAGGCTGAGACAGGAGGACTGCAAAACCAAAAGCAGCCTGATGAGTTTAGATGCACAGAGGGTGGGCAGTTTACTGATACAGTATCAGAATAAAAACATGAAGAAAAAAATAAAGCTGGAAGTATAGCTCAGTAGTGGAGTTCCAGTGTGAGAGGTCCTGTCTTATCCTCAGTACTGAAAATAAATGGGTAAATTCTTCAGAGATAGGCAGTGGTGACACATGGTTGTAATCCCAGCACTTGGGAGGCTGAGGCAGGAGGATTACTGCAATTGAGCCCAGACTACATTTGAGACTAAGTATCAAAAAAAAAAGAAACAAATACAAATAGCAACCTGCCAGTCTTTGCCCTGTCTGCTGAAGCTAGAGACAGGCAAGATTGCCGAATTTACCACACATCTCCTGGCACAATCTGACACTTGTACCACTCACACATGGTGACACCATCACACATGATCACGCACAGTCACACAGGCACACAGCACACATACTTACAGAGATGCACATATGTATTCCTGCCTATCTATAGGCAGACATTTCTGTGTACACCTGCCCCCCCCCACCCCCCATGCATAGAGGCACTCACAACTACCCAGAGACAGGACAGGGAAATGGCTTGGCAGTTAAAGGTGCTTGATGCCAAGCATGATGACCTGAGTTCAATCCCTAGAAGCACATGGTAGAAGAGAACTGACTGTCTCAAGCTGTTCTCCAATGTAAACACACACCCATCCACACACACACACACACACACATCCACACACACACTCACACATCCACACACACACACACCCATCCACACACACACCCATCCACACATACTACCCATAAACACACGCATAAACACATGAATGCATGCGCACATGCCCTGTGACAGCTATCAACTCCACAGACATACACATACAAAATAATAAATAAAATATAATAGCAATACAGTGAGCTCTAAGAAGGCCACAAGCTGAGACACAGACATGTTCATGCACATTAGCACACACATGGAGGGTAAAGCCTTGTACGCAACACAGACACTCATTTTCAGACCCATCTTCCTCCCTTGGGTGCCCTCCAGACCCTGCCTGTATGTACATGTATGTGCATACAAACTCACAATCTGCTCTGTCACAAGAGGACCAGTCCACCTCCATCCTCCCTCCCTCAGCCACTTCTGGACCACTTCAGCCTGCCCCCGCTCCTGCCACCAAACCAGCTTTGGTCTTGCAGACACCCTGTATCTGTCTGTCTCCTGCATCCACTGACAACTTGAGCTATGGCAAGTGGGAGAGGGTGTGAGGCCTGATGGAAGCTGTTATTCTTAGCCCTGTCACTGAACACTTCCCCTCTCCAACTCTGCCTCTGCCCTCCTAGCACCCTCCCTGGAGCCAGAGGCCAGCTGATCCCCCCTCTGTGGAGCGGAGTCCAGCAGGAGGGGCGGGAGTCCAGCAGGAGGAGCAGGAGGAGGCTGCATCCACTAGGCAGGAGCAGAAAATGGGATTTATCCCCACCATTCCCCCTCCTGCTCTGCCTCTAGTGCTCAGGGAACAGCTGCTGGGAACTTGGGGGAGGAGGGAATTTGCAATGGAAATACTTGCTGGTCTGAAGCATGTGGTGCCTGCGCCTATCCAGTTTGGGTGTGTTCTTTCTCCCTCCCCTCCCCACCCCTCTCGTTCCTTCCTCCTTCTTGGGTGAAGTACTAGGGGGTTGACCTTAGGTCTCCTTGAGTGATAAGCAAATGATCTTCCACCGACCGACACCCCCCCACCCTCCTGTCACCTTTTATTCTGACTGCATTCAGGTTGGCCTTGAACTCATTCTATAGCCCAAGCAGTCCTTGAACTTGAGGTCCTCCTTCCTGAACCTACCCAGAAGCCGGGTCTCAGGGCTTGCCCACCAGGCTCTGTCCTACACCAGTTTTCTCCTCTTTTCCTGCTTTGCAGCAGAAACCATACTTGGGTGAGATGGGCTTATTTTTGCCTCAGAAACGACTAATTCCCAGGCCTCTTCAGCAACCTTCCTCCCTACTCCAGCTGCTAGGAGGAGAAGGAGGGGGCTCTACCTCAGGAAGCCGCTGGTGTTCTAACCCAGCTTGCTTGGAATTTCTCTCTTCCAGCTTCAGACTTCTGGCCAGTTCACTTTGCTCTGAAGATCTTCCTCAAGTGTCACCAGAAGGTGACACACCCTGACTCACTGTCTCACCCTGAACACCTCTGTGCCCCTCACCTTGGTATGCACTGGCTCCCCCTTCACCTGAGTAAATTCAGAACCCAGTCAGGATCCTTTGTACCCGGGAAACCTCCACAGACCCAGCTTTCATGCGGGTTGCTTTTAATGTCCCTTTTATTCTTGTGTTGGCATAATCTCAATCTTCTTTGAGTCCTTGCCTGACAGGACCCTTAATCTGGTATGCTAATAGCAGGGAGAGTGTTTACCTAACATTCATGAGGCCCTGCTTGTGATCCTCAACACAGCATAAACAGTGGCACATGTCTGTGGTACATTCAAGGTGGAGGCAGAAGCATGGGCATCCTCAGGCCATTCATCTTGGGACCCTACCTCAGAAAAACACAACAAACAACCTCAGATGGTGAGCAGGCATTACTATGCCTGGTACTAGGCTCCATTCTTAGGAAGAGAGCTACGAGGCCTGCTCATCGATGTGTTTCTTCATGTCTGTGGTATTTCCCTATCCTCTCTGACAGGGTCAAATTATGCTGAAAGAGAGTTCTCCATAATTGCCTTTAAGAGAAACGAGTGTGTGCCAGGCATGGCAGGCAACTGTAACCCCAGTACTTAAGAGGTGGAGGCCGGAAAGTCGAGGGTTCAATGCCATTTTCATCCACATACGGGTTCCAGGGCATCCTGGACCATGTGAAACTGTGGAGGGGCTGGAGTCCCTACGTGAAATGGTTGGGGGTGCCTATATAAAATTGTCGAGGGGTGGAGGAGCCTACGTGAAACCATTTGGGGGGGGTACCTATATAAATAAGTATTCTTTTAGAAAAACAAGAACTCTCCCAGATGTGACTTGAGAAATCTAGGATAAGTAGAAAGATCATTGCTTTATCAAGACAGATGTGCTTCAGACTTAAACGAATAAAATGGATCGTCTGGCCTTTTCTCCCTCACAAGCTTAATCCCTAATCCCGAAGGATCTGGGGTTACTCCAAGGGGAGCCATGGTAGCCACCAGGAGGTCTAGGTCAGGGACCAGAAACAAGAACACACAGAGGGAGTCTCGAGCTTTGGAAGCCCAGGGGCTACTGACTGCAGAAGAGCTTCCTCAGCCTCAGCAGGAGGAGGAACCACTGGATGCCCCTGCCCTCTCCTAGGACAGTGGCCCTATAGGAGATAGATCTAAGATCTAAGCTTCAGGAAGTCTCCAGAGCCTTGCCAATCCATCTCATTGTCCTCTCTCCCAACACAGAGAACCCACTGGAAGGTCCTGCTGTCTGGCTTACATGCCTCTTACCTCATGCCCGGCCCATTCAACTCTTTAGGAGATTAAAACATACTCATGTACAGACACACACACACACACACACACACACACACTTACTTCTGAATCTGAAATGCCACACAGCACTCAGACAAAGACCCCTTTCTGTGGTGTTCCACCCCCTCCCACACCTCTCTCCTCTCCCTACCCCCACCCCCTTCCTTACTGCAGGCTAAATTGGCAGTGGGAAGGTTTTGAGTCAACAAATGCAGTAGGGTGGGGAAGGGAGCCCTGAAGGGGATTCCTGTCTGGGAAACATTTGCTGACAGCAGTTACTATGACCAGGAGGGCCCCACAGCAGCCAGGCACACAGCCCCTGCCTGCCCCCTGCCTCTACTAATTGCAACTCTCCCCCAGCCGCTCTTATTCTGTCATTTACACACTAAACAAGCTGTGGACACCTGCCATGTGTCCAGCACCTGCCTGCCCTTGTTCTATTTACTCTCTCAATCCATCCTCACAAGGGCCTAGGTTACCCTCTCCATTCCTTATAACAAAAGAGAAAGCTGAAAGCCACCCACTAAAGTGACTTCCCCAAAGTCGCATGGCTAAAAAGCAGAGCTGGAATTTGAGCGGTGGTGTGCAATTATAATCCCAATTACTCAGGAAGCTGAGTTCCAGTCCAGCCTGGGCATCAGACCCTGTCTCAAAAATGAAATCGACTAACCAAACCCCTTAAAAGTCCAGATATGTCTGGGTGTGTAGATTCTGTCCAATGTTGGGGAACCAGAGTCAGGCAATGAGCTTCACAAAAAGCACAGACTTCACCACCATAGAGATAAAATTAGAGCATTTCAAAGATTTATTAGAGCCGGGCAGTGGTGGCACAAGCCTTTAATCCCAGCACTTGGGAGGCAGAGGCAGCTGGATTTCTGAGTTCGAGGCCAGCCTGGTCTACAGAGTGAGTTCCAGGACAGCTAGGGCTACACAGAGAAACCCTGTCTCGAAAAACCAAAAAAAAAAAAAAAAAAAAAAAAAATTTATTAGTTTTTATTTTAGGTGTATAAGTGTTTTGCTTGCATGTGTATCTGTACACCATGTTCATATCTGATGACCAAGGGAACATAAGATCTCCTGAACTGGGGTTACATACAGTTGTGAGCAATCATATGGGTGCTAGATACTGAACTCAGGTCGTCTAGAATAGTCAGTACCCTTAAAGGCCGAGCCACCTCTCCAGCTCCATAGGCAACTAAAACAAAAACCAAACAGACAAAAACCTTGAACTTCGTATGTGTTTACAGTCAGTGCCACCGGTACAATACTTGTACCACAAATATACAAATATTAATTAGGCCTTTAAAAGGAGGGAAAGTTTCAAAGTGGAGGAGATTCAAGAAGAAAGTCTTTCTCTGGTTGGAAGTATCTGTGTCTGGATTCTACACCCCAGACAGTGAACATTTGCTGAGTGCCTTCTATGTGTCAGGTTCCATGTGAGGATATTTGCTGAGTGTCTACTCTGTGTCAGGCTCCATGTGAGGACCACTGGATATAAAGATCTCTGTTTAGTTGTAATTTAAATTGAACAGATGGAGTCACCATGTGCTGCTACAGATTCCAGGTGGGACAAGGTCCCTAAGTATGAAAAGCAAAACAATAGGACTTCTATAGGACCCCCATAGATGTCCATGACCTTGAGATAGAGAAGACAAAAATATATGTACACACACGTATTAGTCTTTTTAGTTTTATTATGTGTATATATAGCCTGTACATCTGCATATGCACCGAGAAGGCCAGAAGAGGGTGCTAGAGCCCATGGAATTAGAGTTACAGGCGGTTGTAAGCTACCATGTGGGTGCTAAAAACTGAACCAGGGTCCTGACAAATGCATATGACATAGCTGGACATAGCAATTGGGGGGCAGGGAGCAAGATGTACCAGGAAGCAGGTGATTTGTTAGGAATCAGTGAAACCTCCAATGAGATTCTGTGACCAATACCCTAGGTAGATCAGCAAAATGAAAAGTCTGATAAAATCAAGTGCTAGGGAAGATATGGGAAGAGCTCAAGCATCTCTTTGCAAGCAGATTGCCTGCACTGACGTAGTACTTCCAGGCACAAGGACCCCAGACACAAGGTCAGGTACAGGAAATATTCTGGGCAGTCATTACACACAGAGTTTGCAACTGAAACAGACAAATATCAAACAGCTACAGACTGAGGGAACTAAGAAAGGAGCATCCAAGTGAGGAGGGTGGCCTATTCTGCCAGAGAAGCCAGGATGCCTAGTGATACACATTAGACAGGGGAAGAAGAGAGGGCATCCTAGAGGGAAGGCTCAGCAGGATATCCAAAAGGCAGGCAGAAGGCAGGGAAATGTTGACTACGCATCCTGCCATAAGAAGTCTGGCTCAAGTCCCAAAGTCCGGGATAGTCAGAAGGTGAACAGTGGAGGCCAGGGGCACGCTATTGCAGGAGATAGAAGGGACTGGGTAAGAATACAATGTAGCCAGAGAGACAGGGCAGGCTGGAAGAACAACTCTGGTGCATAGACTACAAGATGTGGCATTTGGGGGTGGGAGGAGAAAAGGAAGGCAACTTCCTGGTGTCTGGCTTGGGGACAAGGTGGATGGGAATGTAACCAAATGTAGCAATGAAGAAGAGGGCCCAGTAAAAGGCCTAGCTGGGAAGGAAGCTCTGGAGGTGCTCAAGGGACAGACAATCAGATAGACTGGAGCAAGAAGCTAAGCTGTGTGTGTGTGTGTGTGTGTGTGTGTGTGTGTGTGTCCAAGCGTGATGGTGGCGTGGGTCTGAAATTCCAGTGTTCACTAGGCTGAGGGAGTAGGATCTTGAATCCAAGACCATCTGGCCTACATATCTTGTCATACCTTGTCAGAAAGAGAGGCGGGGGGATGGAGGGAGAGAGGGAAGAAAAGAAAGGAAAGGAAAAGAAAGGAGAGGAGAGGAAAGAAGAGGAAAGGAAAGGAAAAGAAAGGCAAGGAAAGGCAAGGAAAGGGAAGGAAAGGGAAGGGAAGGAAAAGCGGAGCAGCTCATAAGTATGTGAGACTATTTGGGGAGGTGGGCAAGATAAAAAAAATCAAGGCAGAACCCTGAGGAGCCTTGGAGAAGTAAGGAGCATAGCAGAAGCAGGTGCACAAGTGGCCTGTGAAGAGACCTGAGGGAGCTGCAGCCCAGGCTGAGATAAAGTCAGAAACACAGGGTGGGGGGTTGGGGTTGAGGTCAGCGGCTGAGAGGAAATGGGGCATCAAATAGGAGGGGCGGGGCTATACAGTGGGAGGCAGGGGCACTCCTGGCCTCAGGTTTTCTATTTTTCCTGCCAATTATAGGTGAGAGAGGGGGCCACCAGGAAGCTGAGCGGGTGGTGAAGGTTTAGAACAGAGGCTGACCACCAGGGCCTGGAGGCCAGGCTGAAGTCAGGGACCATAAATCTGGGGTGGCACCAGTTTGCACGGTTGGTTGGTTTTCCTGTGCCTTCCAGTAGCCTGGAAGTCGTGATGGGGAAAGCAGATGCCTGAGTCCTCCAGGGCTAGGGAAGGCAGGGCACGGGGCCGTGGGAATGGAGGTGCCAGATCCCAACACATCACTGAAGGAGAAAGGAGGGCCGGGGAAGAAGGACAGCTTGGCAACATCTGAGGTCGGCACTCGGTTCCGTAGCTGAATGAAAGAGAATGGAAGAGATCTGTGAATGGAGACCGGCTTCATGAAAAGAAGAGAAACAAGTTCTGGCCTACAGGGGGATGCTGGTATTTAAGATTATGTAGGTGTCCAATGTGTGTGATATCACACATCTATAATATCATTTGAGTCAACTTGGGCTACACAGTGAGGCCCTGGCTCCAAAAAGAAAACAAACAGAAGAGCCCAATGCAACCCAAACAACACAAAGATCTTTTCTTAGAAAAAGATACGTTTTATTTTTAATTATGTGTATATGTGTGGGTTTGCATACATGAATACAGTGCCCAAGGAGGCCAAAAGGGGGCGTCAACTCCCTTGGAGCTGGAGTGCCGGGCAACTGTGAGCTGCTTGATGTGGGTGCCGGGAACCAAACTCTGGTCCTCTGTGAGAGCGGCATATGCAACTGCTGAGCCAGTCTCTCGGCCTCAGCAAAAAGACCAGGCAATCTAGGGGTGGCTGAGAGGGAGAGGTGATCCCTGGAGGTCTGGGGCACAGGAGATGAGACTTGAGGATGTAGGGATGCCCTAGGTTTAAGCAAGTTCCCAGGATGATAGCAGGGGGTTGGAGGAAGAGGGACAGGTTACTGGATCCTCATGTCTGGGGCCCTCTGGCCAGATAATCCACGTGACCAACCAGGGTTGAGTAACGGGTGCTGGGACTAGAGTTGAATCTTGGGATGTGGCCTTCTGTGGAAGAGAAAGAGACTAAGATGGTAGACTGAGACAGAAGAATGCTGACACTCCCTCTCACCTGACTGGCTCTGACCTCTGACCTCCTGTGGGTTCCTCTGAGTGCTTTTTTTTTTTTTAAAAAAAAACAATTCATTTATTTTTATTTTATGTGCATTGCTGCTTTGACTGCATGTATGTCTGTGTAAGGGTGTCGGATCCCCCTGAAACAGGAATTACAGACAGTTGTAAGCTGCCATGTGGGTGTTGGGAATTGAACTTGGATCCTTTGAAGATCAGCCAGTGCTCTTAACTGCTGAGCCATCTCTCCAGCCTCCCTGAGAGCTGTTCTTGACACACACCACTCTTCCTGCATGTACAGCCCTGATGTTGACTTCCTGTAAGCCATAGTGTGGGGCCTTCCCTCACAGGACGATTGTAGCCCCTGTATACTGTGATCCCACAGGTTCTGAGAGGTGGATTGTGGCCACAGGATTATGGTATAGTGAAAGTGTGGGGACACTCTGTCCCTCCTCTGACCTGTCCACATCGCCCTGGGACACACAGCCATTTTTACCCTCCAAGCTGCCTCTGTTAAACTAACACAGATGTCAATGACTTTCATAAGACAAAGATTTTTAATTCTTCCATTCATCACTTTTTATGCCAGTCTTCCAAGTGACTGCTTGGGGTTTGTTTTCCATGTAATATTGTCTTGGAGCAAGGCCTCTGAGGGAGGTCTGGGGACGATGTGACAAGGTTCTACATGGAGCGACTCCTATTCTAGTCCTGGGACCAGCGGATTCTGATGGATTCCTGCATCGCTAAGATGAGGATACCCCCATCCCCCATACATACAAGGACAAGAATGGGGTTTGGGATGTGTGGAGGTTCCAGAAGCTACCAGAGAGACTTTGTAGAGACTTGCCCAGCCCAGGGCTCTGATGTAATGGGTGGTGGATGGAGGGCCAGGACCTTGTGAGTTATTGAAAGCTCAGGTACTTCTGAGTGAGCAGGGCTTTGAGGAACGTGGTAAAGCACATAAAACACATATGTGAGCACCACTCAGCCAGCGCATACTCAACACCTCCCATAGGCAACACTGGGGACTTTCCAGCAGGCCTGGCCGCTCCCTTCCCCTCCTGCGTTTTTGCATACTGAGTGCCTTAGCTAGCACCTACAGCTCATTGCGGCAGACCACATCTGCACTCAGGGGCCTTGTCTGGCCAGCAGTTGACCCCGGGCCCCTTACCTATAAAGAGGAGCTGACATGGGTACATGGTTAGTAGTCCCCGCCGCCATGGCCACCATCCTGCCCACAGCATGGGTATGCAGGAATGCAGCTGCATGCAGATGCAGGTGTTCACTTTCAGCTCTGCAGCTCTGTCTCCTGTGCATTCCTCCTCACTTGGTTGTCTGGTCTTGGCCAGGGAGCCTGTCACAGGGTGCTGACAGAGGCAGTGACAGTGCCCAGGGAGATGGTGGATGGGGGTTGCAGTTCTGGAGTCGGGAGGCTGGGAGCACCTGTGACCATGAGGAAGGCTTTTATGAGCCTCCTAGACCAAGCAGCCTCCTCCCCAGCTCTGCACATCAGCGCTTCCTGTGTGCTCCCAAGCAGATGGAGCTGGAGTCTCTCAGTTCCTATCCCCATTCATAAATCACAGAACTGCAGCACATCCTGGGTGCTGGAGCCACCGATCTAATTACAGTGGGGCGTGTGTTTGTGTGTCTCTCTCTGTGTGTCCATCTCTGTGTGCGTGCACACGTGTGTGTGTGTGTGTGTGTGTGTGTGTGTGTGTGTGCACGCGCTTGCGTTTGTGGGCGGGCAAGAGTGCCTGTAGGTGTGTGTGTACAAGTGCACATGCATGTGTGTACACATATGTGTGCACGTGTATAGGGCAGGAAGAAGAGTCGAGAGTGTGCAGAGGATGCATGTACCACTAGGGAGACAAGGATGAGGTGAGACTGTCACTTGTCTAGTTATGTGTGCAGGGTTTGTGAGGTGATACCTGGCTAAATGCACCTGTGTGTGGGCTCCACTTGCCCTCTGTGCTCAGCGCCAGTACAGAGTTCATTCCAGAATACAGCCCCCAATCTCAAACAGTCCTTACTTGCAAACGAAGGCTGGGACTCGGATGAGGGCAAGGATGCCTTCCCACCTGGGGCACACCAGGAAAGCTACAGTAGTTGCTTAGTGTGCCCCTGCCTCACAGCCCCTCCTCTTGCTAAGAGACTCCTGCCTCAACCCGAGGAGCCTGATCTTACCAGGTTCCTTAGAGACTGTTCTTCAAGGGCTTCTCCTCCTTTCTTGGCTCCAAAGAAATTCAGTCCTTCATCTGTCCATGTTCCCTCCATGTTACTCTCCACTCCGCCTCTCCCTTCCAAGTTATGGCTGAGGGGACCCATAAATGTACCTTACCATTCCTCCCCACAGCCCTCTTTTAGCCCCCCCCCCCCCAGCACCTCTGCAAGGCCCCTAAGCCAGCCCAATAGACAGAGTATTTTAGGAAAAGAGTTCTAAGAAGCCAGGAGGATTACTGTGAATCTGAGGCCGGCCTAGGCTAATTCATGGCTAGCTTGGGATACAGACACCCTATCTGAAAAACAAAAACAAGCTGGGGGCTGGGCATGTAGCTCTGAGAGACTTGTGTTTGCCACTTACTGCACTTCTCTGGGACCAAGACTCTGTCTGGACTGGCCTGCTATGCCGTGGGTGGGGGAGGAACACAGGAGAAAGCAGTACAGGAGGAGGGACTGTGCCAATGCCCTGCTATCATCACGTCTGGTTCATCTTTTAACTAACCAGCACTAGCTCCACTTGACAGATGGAGACTGGAGAAACTCGACCCTGCATTGCTCCTGCGGCTTGGGTCAGATCCCTGCCTGCCTGTACCGGAGACTGAGGCGCAGAGCTCAACCTTCTCCCTTTGCATTGAGGCCCCGCCCCCCCCCGAGCTCCCCCCCCCCCCGCCGCCCCACCCGGGCCCATCTTTTATCACTGCTGGTAATGTTTGTTTTCCCAACACCTTCACAATTACTGGGGAGTCTGCAAACAGTGGTGTGACTGAGAAGCCGCTCCTGCCGCGAGTTGGGAGCTCCCTTCCCGGAAGGATACCCAAGCAGTTCGCACCTGCCCCAGAGAAGGAGCCCGGCTGGCATAGGCTTTGACTGAAGGAGCTATGAATAAGGCCAGGAGGGAATGCGGGAACAGGCCAGGCAGAGATGCTTCTCGTTAACGTCTCTTCATAAAAGCCCCGAGTTCCTACATCCAGCTGGTGTCTGAATGGGGGCTGATCATAAAACAGGGAGGCCTGGAGGCTGAGGGCAGCTGGCTGGCCAGTGGGCTTTATAAGGAGGTTTTATGGACTCAGCTGAGAGTAGTGATGAGAAGCCAAACTTTAAACATCCTCCTAAAGTTCACTTTCACTCCCCTGGGGCTTCTAGCTGAGTAGGATTGAGGAGAAGGGCTGTTGAAGAGCCAGGGGAGGAACAGTAAGGGGGCATGAGCCACACACACCCAGAGGAAGCAGGCACAACTCACAGCAGGAAAGCCGTGAATTAGATATGAGGAAGGACTTCCCTCTGGCCGGGGGCCTAGGATGATATGGGATGGGGTGAATGACTAACTTATTCCTGTTATCATTGCCCCCTAAGAGGTTGCTTTCACTTCCAGCGGCCTTTGCTGCTAGGAGGGGCTCATGTTAGGACCAAGATGAGCCGAGGAGTAGAAGCATCGTGCATCAGAGGCCAGCATAGCCAGGCCCTCTCTGGACTAAGATGTGAACACTTTCCTACCTGTATTGTGCGCAAGAAGACAGGGCAAAAGCTCACTGCTCAGAGATGGCCTGGAGCAAAAGACAGAAGCAGAAAGAACGAGAAAGGTAAGGTGGAGATGGGGGCCGACATGCCTGCTTCCCAGGTTGGTAGACCCTGTGGATGAGCTAGCTCTCATTTCACTGCCACGGGGTTGGTTTGGCTCCAGGAGCAGTCTGCCTGGCCCACCTGTGGCTTCCCAGCTAGGTCTTGGGCACAGGATTCTGATTCAAGCCCAGGACAGGCCCTGGAGAACCTGGCTGGACTCATACGGGTGACCTCTCCAGGACTTTGCTGCCAGTAGACCTGTCTCCTGGGAGGACCCTGAGTATGCCCAGAATGTCTTCTGGGGCTCTCTGTGGCTGCTCTCTGCAGTGCTCACTAGCTGGAGGGACAGGGAAGTGCAGTCCATACACTCCTTTGCAGGGTGAGCCTGGTCCAGCCCCTTCAGAATTCACAGTAGTTAAAAGAAAACAAACAAAACAGAACAAAACAACAACAACAACAAAACAGGCAAAGAAGAAAATACTGAGCCCCTGCTGCAGGCCTAGAGCTTTATACCTACACCCTCAGGAGAAGTGGTCTCGCTTTCTAAGGATAGGGATAAAGGTCAGATAGGAACCAGGCCAGAGAGATTGCTCAACTTGCCTGCAGCCACAGAGCCAGCAGGACCAGGGAAAGACTCCAGTGTTCAGTCCCTCTAACATGAAGCAAGGAGGCAAACTTTTTCCATTTCAGTCTACAGGGGAATGTGTGATCTGCTTCGAAGAGTAGGAGAGAAAACATTAACATCCCAGAGTGTTGAGAGACAAAGGCCTTGGCTTTCCAGGGCTGCACCAGGACACCAGGTGGTAGCCCTAATAAATCTGCAAACCCAGAGGTTCTTCATGTGAGCATCCTGAAGAATGAAATGGCTGAGGTGCTGATAGGCCTGCTCTTCAACACCGCCTCAGCCTCCCAAGGCCACTGGAGCTGGGGGGTGGGGGGAAGGGGAGGACACTTGACAGGGAACAGAAACTTCTGAAGGGCCTTCATTAGAGGCCACATGCATTCAATGAGTGTGGCTAGGGATTCCTGGGGCTGGGTTAGGGGAGTCATTTTCTCAGAGGCTGGGAGGTAGGTAGACCTGAGTTCGAATCCTGGCACCTCTACCCATTCACTAATGGACAGACTGAACCCCACCTCTCTAAGCAGTGACTATCGAAGCCTATACTTTGTACCCTGTGGAAGCTGTTCCAGTCCCCTTGCCTCCCGTCTTGGATACAGCCAGCTGTGTAGGAGCCATTGTAGGCTCCACCAGAATGACACCCTCCAAACATCAACAGACACTTGGCTGTCCCAGCTCAGCTCTGCTCCTTTTTGGTCTTCAGAGGCTGCTACTAACCCATTCTTAGTTATGTGAGGGAATATGGGATGGTTCTGAGACACGAAGAGAGCTATGGGGCGGGTACAGGAAGTACCCAGTACAAGATGAACACTGAGTGTCCAGCAGGAAACACAAAGCTTCTGGCATCCAGGGGACACATTCTATAGTGTGGTCAGTGGACATGGGTGCCACTTATGCTGACTGGGAAAGCCCTCAGAGAATTAAGCAAAATCACAGACTAATCATTTTATTAGTTAATGAATGATTAATTAATAATTATTAATCATTTAAATCAGAAGAGGCAGGATTTTATGGCTTGGAATGGTTGTAATGGCCACTGTGATATGCTATGCCAAAGGATCCCCTCACCCCAGTAGACTAACCAGATGGAATGGCTGTAATGGCCACTGTGATATGCTAAGCCAAAGGATCCCCTCACCCCAGTAGACTAACCAGAAAGCACTTGAAGCATATAGCAGATTACAGTCAGATGTGTAATGGGAAAGAACTGAGTTAGCCTCTGCTCCAGTCAGTATGCAGGCATCAACCTGCCCACTGTTAGCCTGACCCCCACGTCTGGCTGAAAGGTGCTGTATATCAGTGATCTGGCCTTTCAGCTGAGCTGTGGGTGCCAGAGCCTGAAGGATGTCTGCCTTCCTGAGCTTAGGATGGGGCACTGACTGGTGCTGGCCACCAAGGGGACATGCTGAGAACCGGGCAAAGAAGCAGGCTGGAGACTGGCAGCAGACAGGCTCCCAGGACCCCTGAGCCCACCAGGGAGCCAGGCATTACGTACAGCACAACCACCAGGTGGCCAGCAACTAGTGATACAGCTCCAGGTCCTGGCAACTTGGTCAAGGGAAGAAAACAGGCAACATGGAGAGGTGAAGGCTTTGGGCTCCAGGAGCAGCACACAGACTCACATGGCTCTGCCTCCGTGAGCAGGCATGGGCAGCTCCAACTAGAAAGAGAGCCATACTACACACCTGTAATTTGGCAGAAGGCTTGCTTTAGGACAGGACAACCCTAGCAGACTCTCCCTGGGACTTGGCCATTCACTAGAAAGAAATTCGAAAATTCCTTTGTTATAAAGTTCCCACCAAGGAATGTCCAATAACCGGCCCTGCAGAAAAATAGCCAAGTATCCAGGCAGACCATTCCCAGAAGAAGACCGAGTGCCCTGCTGGTTTTGCACAGGGGCTTAAGATCACCCCTGTAAGGACCTGGGAGGATACTGCTTTCTTCCCTGGGGGTGGGGGAGGGCAGGGAGAATGAATTTGCACACCTACCCAGAAGCCAAGGGCTTCATCTGAGAGAGGAAGGCTTGGGGTAGGAGTCTCCACAATTCCCTCTTCCAGGCTTCCTAAGGGAGGCTGCTTGTGAGGAGTTTGTAGAGTCTGCTTTGAATTCTTCCAAGGTCCATTCTGTCCGACCCTTAAGCAACTGGGAATGGCTTCAGCTATAGATCAGAGCTGAGGTAGATGGGGACAGGGGTGTCAAGTGCATTTCCAATACCATGGATTCCTTTAGAAAAAGGGGATGGAGGAGAGGGGTTCATATGCTTCTTGCTTTGAGCTCTGGAAACTGAATGGGAGGCACGGCATTACTTATTTGGTGATTACTCTGTCTACACAGTGTCTGAAAGAAGTTGAAGGCAGAGAAGAGCAAGATGTTCTGTAAAATGTAAAATTGTACCAGGCATGGCACTGGCCTTAATCCCAGCACCTGGGAAGCAGAGGCTGGTGGATCTCTGTGGGTTCTAGGCCAGCCTGGTCTACAAAGCGAACCCAAGACAGCCAGAGCTACACAGAGAAACCCTGTTTCAACCTACACACCGCCCCCTAGAAAATGTAAAATGGGAAAATCCCAGTGACCTGAAACCTCACAGTGTCCCGAGCTATAATAGCCACAGAGCCTTATGTCAGCAGCCGCTAGTGGCCAGGGCACTGTGGAGACGTGTATACAGTAGCTCTTGTCAGCCATGGTGCCTTCTCTCCCTTCCTGGCATGGGCCCAAACACTTCAGGTTATTATTTCAACAAGGCCAGTCTCACTGGAAGATTTCCTTAATTCCCACCATGCAAGATGGGCATTGCCTTCACCCCAGCAGTGGGCAGTGTCTGACCGAGTGGCTAACTTGCCCTTATGGGCTGAAGCACACTACGGCTTGTTCCTGTTCTGTCTCCCCTCCATGGCTTTCTACAAGCCTGGTGGAAAACAAAAACAAACAAAACAAAAAACCCTGCCCCACAATTGATTATCATATTTCATATAAGGTTAGGTATTGTAGGTCACATGGTATTCACTTAGCTTGGCAAAGGTAAGGGCATGACTCAGAGGCCCTCCCAGTTTCACCTCTTTCCTGGTGGCCTCCTTTGTCCTAACCAAGAAATCCTTCTTTCTCTTAAGGCTTAATGTAAACCTCACTCAGAGGCCCCTTTCTTCTGGGATGAAGGGCCTCTTCTGGTCAGCCTCAGACTCTCTGTCTTGGACCAGCCCCAGGCTGTGCCCCAGAAAAGCCCAGTTGTATTTTTGCCTCCCATACAGCGGGGCCGGCAGCCCATGCTTACCCTGATTCAAGCAGCCTTTCATTCTTCTCCCTGTCACTAGACTTATGGTTTCTCCAAAAAGCTTCAGCCCTCCAGGCTGCCGTGTCAGCAGCTCTGGGTGGCCTAGTGCTCACTACTCACTTCCTCCAGGTACAGAGGAGCTGAAAATCCTGGTTCAACCCACATATCCTGTCCTGGTTCTTCCCCAGATTTGCAGCCTTTCTGATCTCAACCCTCACATTTGCATCCCACTGGAGTTGACTCCAGCTCTCAGGGAGTCCCCAGTAATGGCTTGGCTATACCCCTGTGTTGTGTGACAAGACATTTCCTAGGGAGATGCAACATGCTCATCTACTTACCTCAGGAATCCCATGACAGACCAAAGTCCAACTTGGTGAACCAATGAGTTTATTGGGGTTACTTACAGGAATATGGGTGAGGGGTTGTTTACAGGAACAGAAATGACTCAAAGACTGGAACATCACCAAAGCCCACCCCAGCATAGGTCACAGCTCAAAGAAGCTGGGAACCTAGAGCCACTGCACAGCCTGCAGGAAGCTCAACAGGCTGGAGAGTGTCCTTTACAAATGACTCGGTTGGTCTAAACCTCTTCCAGGTAGCTTGGCTGGTTTCTGCTTCTTTTAGGTAGCCGGTCTGGTCTCAGTCTTCTTTGCAGCTTTTCTCCTCTTAAGAATCTTTACAGCTCAGCTTCCTTAGGTCTGAGGTGGACTCTCAGCTTTTATTGCTTCCCTGGCAGGAAGGAGCCTAGTGAATCTGGTTAGTTTCAGGGAGGTCTTGAATCTATTTTGAATTGGTTACCTTCCTGTTCAAAGAGCTTCCCCGTATCATGGAATGTCTCACTCTCGGAGCAGACTGTCACCCAGTGCCCTGCCCTGGGCATGGTTCCCTACCACTACTAAAGGAAGGAGCTTACCTTCTCTTCCCAGTGTCTTACACCACACAGAGGAAACAGAAGATCTATCTGAGGTTCTTGGACTCATTTAGCAAAGTTGACCAGTATACCTATTATGCTTGGTGACAAATCCTTGGCTGCATGATTTATAACAGAGTAAGAAAAAGAAAACACAGCAGTCAAAAATGTCACACCAAGGGCTTCATGTGAGAGAAGCAGAGGAAAACAGGACAAAAGAGACACTCACTTTGCAGCTTTACCAGGGATTCCTCCATAGGGCCTGTGGATATGCTGGAGTGGACTTTGGGTCTGATAATTAGGTCCCAGTAGACTGGGAAACAAAGGCAGAGTTACTGATGAATCAGCTGTGGTTATGTTCCATGGCCCTAGAATTACCGTCACCTGGAAGGGACAAACAAGCATCAAAAGACCCAGGTTCCTTTTTCTAACCATGACGAGAATCAGATTCCTGAGAATTCCCTTAATTTTGAGGTTCCCTTTGGCAATAAGCCCTCTTAATTGTTCTGAAATTCACATGGCTGTTTAAGACAAAATTATAACATTGTATGTGGGTTTTATAATTTATGTAGATGTAATACATATGCTAATCATAGCATGAAAGAAGGGGGCAGGGAGTTATGGACATCTGTGTTACGAAGTTTCTACAATTTTACTTGAAATAGTAACTCTAAGTGGACTGTGAAAAGTTAAGGATGCATTGTAATCCCTGGGGCAATCATTAAAGAATTAATGCAAAGAGGTATAGCTACAAACCCAATAGATAAATTTAAATGGAATCCTGAAACTCCAAAAGAAGGCAGGGAAGGAAGCATAGAGAAATAAAAAACAGAGGGGCAAAGTAAAACTAAATTCAACCATATCAATAATTACATTAAATGTGAATGGACTAAACATTCCAATTAAAAGGCAGAGATTGTCAGATGAGTTTTTTTTCTTAAAAAATGACTTAATTATTTGCAGTCTACAAGAGATGCAACTCAAATCTAAAGACACAAAGTTGAAAAATAATAGCAGAAATAAATGATCACACTCATATATTCAACCAACAAAGTATTTCAAATACATGGAACAAAAATGGACAGATTCAAAAGGAAATACACACAATTCCATAATTAGAGTATTCCTTAGTGAGCTCAGAGTTCACTGTCATTTGTCCTAATTTACTGTCAGGATGGATATGTTTAGGAAGTCATTTTCTGGGCTGGACTGTGGACTGTAGATCAAAGGCCTTTCAAGAACTGACATGGTCCAAGATGATTTTAAAAATATTTATCCTAATTTCATGTGTATGTAAGAGTGAAGATATATATGTGCATATCATATGTGTGCCAGTGCCTGGGGAAGCTAGAAAAAGTTGTCAGGATCTCCTGGAACTGGAGTTGAGGATTCAACAGTAAGCTGTCCAATAGAGGACCTGGGAACCAAACCAGCATCCACTTGAAGAGCAGCAAATGCTTTTAACCACTAAGCCATCTCTCCAGCCCCTAAATGATTTGTGTTTAGCATTTCTGATTGAATCATTGAAACTGGTTCCTGGAGGGGTATTGGGAGTGTTCAGTGACCTCTTCTGTCAGCTATATCTGAACTAGATAGAATACTAAATCAAGAGTGTAAAACAGCAGAGGGAGTCAAAACAGCCTCATCTATCTCATTTTTAGCCACTCAGGATCCCTTCGTAACACACCTGAGGAAGTGGCTCAGGTGTCAAAGACTTCAACAAGAGCTAAGCTCACCTTCAACTGTTATCAAAATTTGTTTGGTCTAAGTAAGCAAAAGGCAGCCAGTGCTTCTCAAGCTTGTCATGTGTCACCATCAGAGGAATCCTTGTTAAAGCATACTGTTGGGCCCTGTGCCCAGAGTTTCTGATTCAGCAAGTCTGAGGTGGTATGGTGGTACTGATGCTGCTGATCTGGGGACACACTTAAGAACCAGAAAGGCAAACAGAAGGCCAAGGGAGCCTCGAAGAGGGACGTCCTTCTTATTTGGCATGGTGCCTCAGTGTTGGATGTCAGAGCTGGAAGTGTGAGGGGTGGGGCAAGAGAAGAGAGGCGCCTGACTGGGTTAGCTGCAACCCAATCAGGAAGGACCTTGTTTAGAACAAAGAACACAGGCTCAGCAGAAGCAGGTCTTCAAATTCCATGTGATCTATGTTTATTTATGTTGTGTATGAAATGTGGTTGGGGGAGTGGCATGTGCGTGGAGATCAGAGGGCAGCTTGTAGGAGTTGGCTCTCCTCCCACCATGCATATTCTGAGGATTGAACTCAGGTTGTCTGGCCAGGCAGCACAGGCCTTTTCCTGGGATGCCACCTTGTTGGCCTTAGCTGTAAGATCTAAAGATTATCTAAACATTTGGAGCGTCATTTCTCTGACCTGTATAATGGCTCTCCAATGAGAGAATGAAGGTAAGCCCCGGCACAGTCCGTGCTCAGTCAGGGTAGCGAGCATAGGCAGAGTGTGGACTGTTGGCCCAGGCTCGGAGTAGGCTTTTGTGGGTTGAGACAGCGTGTTAGGCCTAGTCCAGGACAGTGTTGCCTGAAAGCTTTCCCAAGGATGCCAGGAAGTTCCAGGGTCCTTCTCAGACCCTTCCCTACCTGAGGCAAGGTGTTCACTGGTCTACTCAAACTCCCATATCAAAGTCAAAGCCAGGCTCAGGCTCCTGCACCTAGCCAGGCAGAGTTCCTGCAAGGCACCCAGCTCAGCCTTATCAGGTGCCAGCCAAGAGTGCAAGTGGCAACAGCTTTTGATTTTTTTCTTTTCTTTTTTTCTTTTCTTTTTCAAGCAAGAAAGTAGAGGGAATTTAGTCCATCTGCATTAAGGAAAGGGAATTCATTCCCTGTCCCCTGTATTCTGAGATAAAAATGGTTCATTTCCATGGACATCAAAGCTCCAACTTGCTGCAGCCTCTTGGACTGTGAGCTACGCCAGGGCAGCAGACCCTTTCCTCTCCTCCTCTTCCTGTCTCCCAGTGTAGGCAACTCTACAGGCAAATGGGTGCTGTGTGGAGGAGGGGGAGTTTCCAGAATGCCTCAGAAATTGCAACAAGATGCTACCCTTCACCTCTGAGAGTCAGTCTTTCTCCTGAGCTCCAGCCCCTCAATCAGATACACTCAGACTCAAACCACTCCCGGAGCCTTAGAGATGCGTGGTCGTGCCTGTGGAGGACCTCAGAAGAGATGAGAATGGTATCAATGGGAACTCCTCCTGGAGCTAGAACTTTCCCTGGCAGTTCTTGACCCTGAGTCTTGGCTACAGCTAATTCAGACCCTGCAAAATGCTGCTCTGCCCAGTGCTGTTCTGGTGAACCCCAGTCCTGTCTCTTGCTCTTTGTGTGGTTTGATCAGAACCTAGGCAAAAGCCAAGCTTGCTCATCTTGGGGAAGCATTGCTAGTGGTTGGAAATCATGAGTAAAATTTGAAAAATAGCTGAAGAAAATTCTGCTTAGGGAAGCAAGTCTCCCAGCAGGGGAATAAAGGCCGACTGGCAAGGCCTGGCAGGAACAGCCAGACAGTCTCTGGGTTGTGCACCTTTGGGGTCAT
This sequence comes from Grammomys surdaster, assembly GCF_004785775.1. Lineage (NCBI taxonomy): Eukaryota > Metazoa > Chordata > Mammalia > Rodentia > Muridae > Grammomys > Grammomys surdaster. The sequence continues at coordinate 272,788 of NW_021604801.1, forward strand.
CCACCCTTCCCCAGCCCTCCTGAAGCATGGGAAACTGAGAGACACTCACATAAGCTGATTGTCTAAGAAGGCTCAAGAGAGACCTAAAGCCAAATTCCTGTGCAGCTCCTACTGCTGTCTACATCCCCCACGCCGCCTTCTCCTTTTCTGATTCCTTCATCCAAAAGCACTTTACGTTATGTATCTGCTCCCCAAGGGCTATTGGCCCTGGCAGATGTTTGTGGCAGAACCCTGGTACTGGTCCAAGGGTTAGACATTCTGAGCCCTGTGTGGGGCAGAACAGCCTAAAGGTGTAGGTGGATTTATCTCATCAGCCAACTATTGCCCACGTTAGTGTCTGTGTGGAACAAAAGGACAATGAACCCCTGCACTTAGTCTTGTAAATCAGTCCCCCAACTTTCCCAGCCCCATGTGGGGTTCTTTTCTTCTGGAAAACTAAGGCTCCAGGTACAAGGGGGAGGGGCGGGATTCTAAGTCTCCCTGTTCTCCAGTAAATAGACTTCTTCTTGGACCCAAAGCTTCCCTGCTTCCTTTCTTGTGTCTCCACAGGGCAGCCTTCTTAAACAGCAAACCCACAGACAAGCAGCTATGGAGCTGCAGAAGTCTGAGAGAGATTGCAATAGAAAGCCCAGCCCAGCCTTCCACCACCATCTCCAATCTCTTTTTGGAGACAGAGTCTCACTGTGTGGGTATGGCTGCCCTGGAACTTACCGAGATCAGCCTTCCTCAGCCTCAAGTGCTGGGTCAACCATGTGTGCCCTGAGTGGTCTCTGGAGGTTTGAGGACTGACTGGGAGCTATCCAGGAATGCAGCAGATCAAGGAGCAGAGGAGCAGGGGAAGTGTGTGTGTATCACAAGTCTCTCCTAAGCTCTTCCCAACTCCTTGAGTTCCACATGGCTTCTGAGAGTCCACAGGCTTGGTTTTCATTTGAGTCCCAGCTCAAAAGTCTGGCCGTTTTCCAGTCTTACATAATTTTGGCCAGGTCTTTGACAGTATGTTCTAGGATCCTGGCTTGGGCTGTGAAAGACATGAAGCTACCAGATAGGGAAATGCTACCGCGTGCACACACACACACACACACACATATAAACACATGAGGAACACTGCACACACACACACATACACAGTCACACACATATGTAACATACACACGTATAGTACACACACATATACACACAAGGAAGACTACACACATAATACACATATACACATATACATGCACATACAAGGAACATCACACACATACATACAGATTCACACGTACACATATACATACATGCACATGAGGAACACTGCACACATTCAGAGAGAGAGAGAGAGAGAGAGAGAGAGAGAGAGAGAGAGAGAGAGAAATGACCTGGCCTCCTAGGGCTGTGCCTGAGCCTTTGGTGATTTGGGGCAGGAAGGTGTCGACTCAACATCCTGTTTAAATTTGGCACTAGTCAGGGTTTTCAACAGGGGTTCTGACCCGCCATCCTCCCTTTCCCAGGCCTTCCTGAACATTCCTCTAATCAGTTTTAGCTTTGGCTCTGATTCTGCTCTTCACCTTGGAGCTCAGGCCCTGGACCAGCTGAGGGAGGAGCAGTGTGATTTCTCTGTGCCACGAGACCCACAAGGTAATTGGGAACCGAAAGGTGGAAAGAAGAAAGGAGAAAAAGAATAGAGGGAGGGACAACAAAACCGAGACAAAATGTAGGACGAAGGGTGTGCGTGCGGTGTCCGGTTGTAGGCTGATTTATGCGCTGGGGCTCAGGGTGGTGCCTGCCGGAGGTTCAGAGGACCCGCAGCAGCGGAGGGGGAAAGGGCCAATTCCACTCAGGCGCAGCTGCCAGGGATCTGAGTCCCCTGCCGGCTATCTGAGCAGAGGCTCCGCCTAGCCAAGCACCCAGCCCCTGTGACTCCCGGGTGGAGGGACCCACATTCCTGCCCAGCAAAGTCCGCTTTAATCAAGGCTCCAGATCCTTCCTGCAGCCGCCCGGGGGGGACTGTAACGCTAAACACATTAGTGTGTGAGATTGAAAGGTAACACATTCTCATGGAAGCCCTCGGAACAATGGGCCTCAGGTCTGGGTTTCATTTGGAGGAACTGTGCGGTGGGAATTTCTCTAATCAAATAAAAGAAAATGAAAAAAAAAAAAAAACCTCTATCATTCACAAACTTAAATGCTCTTAATTGCATTAATTTGAAAAACACGAAGTCTTTCTGAGTATGGTGTTGGAGCTCCATAGGAGGGGAAGCTCAGGGCTGGTATGGGACAGAGGCTGGGGTCTGGTGACAGCAGACAGTGCTAGGCAAAGCAGTCAGTGTGGCCAGGACTTGAAGGATAGTCTAGCAGAGATTCAAATGACAGGTTAGCCTCTGTCCCCCAACAGCCCCTCCCAGCCCTGGTATTTCCGGGACCTCATGGTCCCTGAAGAGGCCTGACAGCCCCATCAGGCCACTTGGCCTGGACCTGCTGCTGTCACTCACTCCCAGAGGGGGAGGGCAGACTCTCTGCTCTGTCAGCACCTACAGCATGGGCCCAGCTGCTTCTCTTGCAACATTCCCCACTCTGGATGCTCCAAAACCCCAGACCTCAGACTGTCCTTCCTAGCCATTCGCCCAGGCTGGACCTCTTTGGACCCAGAACTCTATCTTCACAGATGGAAAGAAAGAAACAAGCCATGGGGCTAGAAGCTTGAGGAGTGAGAGTGCCTGAAGCTTGAGGAGTGGGAGCACCTCAAGCTTGAGGGGTGGAAACACTTGAAGCTTGAGGCTAGAGGAGTGGGAACCTTCCTATTCTGAGTCCTAGGCATGTTCATAAATTGCATTTCTCACTTGGGTGTTTAAAGAGCTAGCCAGTGCCACAGAACTCCCCTGAAAGCCATTACAGAGCCTGTAACAGGCAGTTGCGAGCTGCCTGATCCGGATGCTAGACACTGAACAGATCCTCTGAAAGAGTGGTACAAGCTCTTCTTTCTTTCTTTTTTTCTAGACAGGATTTCTCTGTCTAGCATTTACTGTCCTAAAACTGATTATGTAGACCAGGCTGGCCTTGAACTCAGAGATCCGCCTGCCTCTGCCTCCCAGGTGCTTCGATTAAAGGTGTGTGCCACCATGGTCTAGCATGATACAAATGCTTAATCATGAAACCACCACTTCAACTCCCTCATTCTCCTTGTTATTAAGCTTGGAGTAAACTCATCTTTTACAAATCTTTGAAGTCCGTGAGGTCTCTTCTGTGGCTAAGAAGCAGGATTATTCCTTTGCCCCAGATAACTGAGACCCTGAGACACTGGCTGACTTAGTCAAGGAAACACAGTAGCAGGATCAGGACTAACATTCCAGAAATGGTTTCCACTATGGCACCTGCCGTGAGCTGAACTCTCTGCCAGGCTTTCTGTATACAAAAGCACCCTGATTTCATCAGAACCCCAGCTTCTTGGCCACAGGTGGACTCCTTCCCTGCACCACACTGCCTCCCAAAGACCAGGATGGAAAGCCAGGCCTTTCCAGGGCTCTTCTCAAATTGTCTCTTTGTGAAGAATGCTGTCAGCCGTCAACCAACACCACTTACTCAGAACTCTGGGCGTGGACTAATGAGGGACACAGTTCTTGCTCAGACAGACTGGAGGCTTTTCAAGCAGCCAGATATGCAGCACTCTAGAAGGAGTGGGGGAGGGGCCCCCATTGCATCTTGAAGGAGCCATGTGACCCCAACTAAGCAATACCTCTCTCTTGACCTCAGTTTCTCCACATGTCCAGAAGGGACTGGAGGCACAAGGCCTGCTAAGGACTTCCTAGCCTAGGACCATATGACTTCTTGAGAGTGGCACAGGCTAGCCATGCTTGGACAACTCTCTGGGGTTCTGGCAAAGGTGACTTGCTCACCCTTCCCCTCCAGCGTGGCTCTCTGCCAGAGCTCAGCAGTCTAAAGCTCAGGAGAGGAGCTCATCTGGGACAAGGGGAGCCCTGGGTGAAGATGGTTTACAAAAGCACATTGTGTTTAGGTTTGCAGACCTAACAGAGAACTGGGAGTGGGCACATGCTCTCCTCAAGCTGGCAGATGTTGTTTAAAAGAGCTATTAGGGGTAGAGTCTCAGGGAAAGGGAATCTCTTGACCCCATTGCTCCCATGACCTGGTTTGATGCTCTCAGGAAAACGTTGCTGCCCCTTACACACCAACTCACATCTTTCCAACTCTTTCCACCACTCTCAGCAACCCACAGTGTTGTAACTGAAGTCACGTGATGGGAAGCACTCAGGGAAGCTGTCCTGTCCCCCATACCACCCTCCTCACCTTCACCAAGAGTGCAAAGGACAGAACCAGTGGTTGAACTCCAGTACCTCGGAAACCCAGGGACGGAGACCTCAAACAAAGAGGGTTGTAAACTGAACACCGGTGTGCCTCAGTTTAAGCAAACCCAGTATCTCCAAATCTAAAAATAGCGTCTTCTACTGGAATGCTTTCCCATATGAATTCATTCCCATAGGAGAAAGGCTCACTGGCTCTTTTCTTCAAGAAGCCAACTCCATTAGTGCGTTAAAATACGACTCAAGTTGCCAAATGTGATTTCATATGCAATCCCTCTCCCCGCCCCCAACATACTTCTCACTCTTGATCCCTAAGGAATACTCCGCCTTGAATAAAGAGAGGTTCGCCTGCAGGGGGCGGGGGTTGTGGGACTGCTAACCAACATGGCAAACACATGTCCTAAATTTTCTAAGACTGGCTCACTTTCTAATATTAGGTTTCCATTGTCCCATGAGAACTCTTGGAACTATCAGGCCTTGGGGACTGATGCTTCGGACCATACAATGTTCACTATAGAGAGGACACTGTCCTGTCAGACACCCTTTACAGAACTGCTGGGCTTAGAGGCAAGCCAGGGTGGAGAACTTGGTGATAGTAGAAAGGGTAAAGACAATTCTGTGACTGGAAGCTGCATGGGGTGGGGGATGTTGGACACAGGGTGAGTCAGCTGAGGAAGGCAGCCCCCCTGGGTTCCTGGGATCGATTAGAAGCATGCCATGTGAAGCAGACAGGCTCCCTGCACCGTGCTCCTCCGGGAAGTGAGTGGGCGGTACCCTGGAAGGTGGCCAGGGAAGAGCAGCTCCATGATTAAAGGGTTGGAGACTAGGACTTTTGAAGCGAGACCAGGATGGCTAGTTATTTATGCATTCATCTCTTGGTTCTTACCTCTACACACCCCACCCCACCACCCAGCAACCCAGACCCACAGCCCAGCTGGGGACCCCACGTGGGGTCTTCGGACAGTGAAAGAAAAGGCAAGGACACTCACTAATCACCCTAGGTGTGCCAGCAGGAGCTTCAACACTTGGGCATCATAAAGCCCCACAAGATACAAGTTATTAGCCTTGCAGTCCAGATAAGGACAGTGAATTGAAATTCTTTGTTTACACATGGTCAAGTGGAATGAGAACCTGGGTTGTCTGACTCTACCTCATCACATCCAAAGAGGATGATGGAGGAAGGCTGGAGCCAGAAGATGAGGATGGAGAAATCTGAAAAAGCACCACTTGGTCTTTTCCCCTGGAGCTGTTTATGTGACAGTGGTAGTTGTCGCCGGGCAGTGGTTAATCCCAGCACTTGGGAGGCAGAGACAGGTGGATTTCTGAGTTCGAGGCCAGCCTGGTTTACAGAGTGAGTTCCAGGACAGCCAGGGATACACAGAAAAACCCTGTCTCGAAAAACAAAACAACAACAACAACAAAAAAAACCCACCCAAAAAAAAACAAAACAAAAAAAAACAAAAAAAAGAAAGAAAGTAGTAGTTGTCAAAACAGTGCTAATAATGGGGCTGGGGTTGTGTATTGAACATCTACGTAGCAGATATCACACACACATACACAGATACACATACAGACACATACACACATGTAATCACAAACACATATACACACAGACACACACATATACACATATATTCACAAAAACACATATACACACAGATACACATACACACATATATTCACAGACACACACACCACTCTAACATATACAACAACTTCCTAAGCCATCGTGATCCATTTTACAGATGGGAAACAGACTTGCCTAGAGTCAGTATTAGTTAAGCACAGCATTTAAAAGAGGCAGAGGCAGAATTTCCACATGGATTTGCTCTGTCTTCAAAGCTCATGACCTTAGTATTTCCCCTCCCCCATCAGTGCTATGTGTGCTTGCTAGAGCCAGTCCTCTGTAGGAGGGAATTCCGGGAAGTATTTCTAGAGTCAACCTGAAGCTGTCCTTAGAGTCCAAGAGGTGTGAACCAGAAGGCTAGGCGGGTTAGCTACTTTCCTGTGCTGCATAGTTAACTCAGTCTCTACTGTTTCCTTTTTGCATTTTCTCCTACTTTGAAGCCTATTTATCCTAGGACTGAGCTCAGACACCTCTTCTTCCAGTCTTCCCTGATCTAATCACAATGTGCCTCCCTCTTTGAACTCTCTGTCTGATCTTTGTGTAGCAGGCGGGAACACTATGCTTCTCCTGTTGTCCAGTTCAAATGTCTGGAGGAGACAGACTGAGTTGTTTTAAGGAAGGGATTCCTACATGAAGTTTCAGAGCAAGGACTGTAAAGTTACAACCTGGAAGGTTGAGTACATCATGGGGCAGTGTTTCTGTCAGTGAGATGGTAACACAACAGAGAAGCTCACCTACCAGGAGCAACCCTAGCCACACCTGCTTCCCATCACCTTCCCTGCCAGTTCTGAGTTGCTCCTTTGTGTTCAGAGGTCTTCAGTCTCCAGGTTTGTGCACCATAAGTAATCATGTCACTGCTGGGGAGTTGTGGTCTCACTGTGGTCAGGGGTCCTCCAAGCCTGTGATTTCATGGCCTCTCCATCTGGTGAGAAGTCTGAGATCAGCTCTTCTTTCTAGGCTGAGACTGGCTACTGGGTTTTCTACTGGGCTCATGAAGGGTCTTTGCCCCTAAGAAACAGCCTAGACAGGGACACAACACAACCAAACAAAGAAACCATTGTCTACTTAGGCAGTGAGTGGTGTACTCTAAGGATGAACAGCACGCAGAGAGGAACCCAGGAGGAACAAGAGGCTAGAGGAACAAGGTGATGGAAGACAGCCTACAAAGGTGACAGGGAGGACTCACGTCTGAATGAGGATGGAGATGATTAGAGAGACACCCTAACTGTGTGCTTGAGGGTTTGCTGGCATGGGTCAAGGAGGAAATCGTTGGGAAAGGGACTGACAGACACTGCAGAGGAGTAAATGTTCAATCCTATCAGGGACCAGAAGGATGACAGAAGATGAGGATGGGTCAAGGACACCACATGAAGACCAACAGAGTCCACTAACCTGGGTCAGGGGGCTCAGAGACTGAAGCACCAACCAAGAGCATGCAGGGGCTGGACCTAGGCCTCCTGCACATATGTAGCAATGTACAGCTTGGTCTTCATGCGGGTCCCCTAACAGTTTGAGTGGGAATGTCTCTGACTCTGTTGCCTGCCATTGGATCCTCTTCCCCTACCTGGACTACCTGGTTGGGCCTCAGTGGGAGAAGATGTGCTTAGGTTCACTGAGACTGGATGATGGCGTGGTACTCAAGGGGTGGATTCCTCTTCTCTGTGGAGAGGGGAGAACATAATGGACAGAGGGATTTGTAAGGGTTGGACCAGGAGGAGAGGAGGGATGGGGCCCAGGATTGGGATGTAAAGTGAATGAATAAATAAATGTTAAAAAGAAAAGAGAAGATGAGGATGGTGGAAGTGGGAAGCTTTTAGAAGGAGGAGGGAAGACTGGAAGACAGCATGACAAGATGCTAAGGTGGCTGACCTGGTGCTGTGCTATGGTGAGTAACCCACCTACCGCTCCTATACACTGGGCTTTCCAATCTTCCTACAGAAGCATCTATTTGATGGTGCAGACATACAGCGATTGGAACTGGCTAAGACAGAAGCCACCGGTGACCTTGCAGGAGCAGATTGAGCTGGGTTGCTTTGGAAGCCAGATTGCAGGGCATTAAGAAAGTGGCAGGGGGTGTGGGAGCAGGAAAGATTGGAAGACTCAGAGAACACTGGCAGGAAATGGAAGGACAGAGATGGCACCTGGAAGGCCACAGGCTGAGCAAAGACCTTCTTTTTTTGACAGAGCATTTGGAGAGCCTCTTAAAGTGATGCCGTTTTTGAATCTAAAAAGCAGTCTCTTATAAAAGATGAGTGTGTCTTTTCTAAACTTTTATTGAAATTTTATTGGAATTTGGGGGAACTTTATAATATACATTGTGGGACCCACAAGGATTTTTGAAACTAGGATGGTTCTAAAAAATTGCTTTGTGGATCCAGGGTACGTGTGTGGGTTTCTAGGGATCCAGGGTGAGTATGTGCGTGGGTTTCTAGGGATCCAGGGTGAGTATGTGCGTGGGTTTCTAGGGATCCAGGGTGAGTATGTGCGTGGGTTTCTAGGGATCCAGGGTGAGTATGTGCGTGGGTTTCTAGTCCTAGGTAAAAGTTTAGGTAGAAAAGATGTTTGAAAATAGGAGCTGAGCTTGATGCCACTCTTCTGAATCGTAGCTACTCAAGCAGCTGAGGCAGAATTGCTTGAACCTAGGAATTGGAGGACAACCTGTGCAACATAGCATTACTCTAACTTAAAACAAACAAAAAAACCAAGTGATATCCATATTCATACCAGGAGACAAATTCAACTACAATAAAAGGATAAATGGAAAAGCATGTAGTATGGACAGATCATGGAATCCTATTAACCATAAGAAGTGAAACAATTCTGACACATCCTACAACACAGATGCACTTTGAAGACATTATGCCAAGTAAAATATGCCAGGCACAAAAGGACACATTTTAGAAGGGGACATAAAGACTGTGTGACTCCACAGGTGTACGGTGGCCAAGTAGTTAATTCATGGGGATTTTTAAAAGAGTCAAGGTTGCCAGGAGCAGGCCAGCGGGGAGTAGTCACTGTTTAATGGTACCTGAGTTCAGTTTCAGAGCATGCTCGATTCTGGTGGGGAACAATGCTACAAAGCACTGGAAAGGTATTTAATGCCACTGCAAGCCCTGGGTTCCATTCTGCGAAAAAAGAAAAAGCAAAAAAGAAACTGCTTAAAGTGCTTAAAAGCAGTAAACATTACGCTATACATTTATGTATTTGTTTATTTTTGTTTATGAGTGTTGGTGCAAATGTCTGCTATGTGCCCACATGCTGAGGAGACCAGAGGAGGTATTGGATTCCCTGGAGCTGAAGTTACTGATTATTGTGAACCATCTACCTCAAGAGCTGGGAACCAAACTTGGGTCCTCTGGAAGACCTTCAAAGAGCTTCAGGCAGTCTTTTATTTGCTTTGTTTTGTTTTTGTTTTTGAAGACAGGCTTTTTTCATGTAGCCCTGGCTGTCCTGGAACTCTCACTCTGTAGATCAGACTGGGTGCAAACTCACAGAGATCCACCTGCCTCTGCCTCTCAAGTGCTGAGTTTAAGGGTGTGCACTACAACAGCCAGGCTTGCATCAGGCAGTCTTAATTGCTGAACCTTCTTAATCTAGTCTCTTAAATTGTATTTTACCATAATTTAAAAATAAATAAGTAGAATTATACTCTCAGTAAGGGAAGGGGAGAGCAAAGACCCTGGAGGGCAGGACACAGCCAGGGGTCTATGGGAATAGCTTTGGGCCTGTGGGGAGAGAAGAGTGCTGTGGGAAAAGTGGCCAGAGACAGAAGGTTCTGGAAGGGATGGGAGTCTACTCTTTAGTCCACTTCCTGGGGTGACTGTAGCTTCTCTCAGGAATGGGCTTCTCTTGACTCAGTCCTTTGTTCAGTGAGGTCTAGTACTTTGGTGCCACTGTGGGGTGGAGTGAGCATCAGCACCTTTGAGTGAATTAGGGGATTGGCTCTGCCCACTCCTTCCTGGGCAGGTATGGCCTCAGGACTGCAAAACTCAGAAAGGATCTCTGACAGGTGGGGGTGCACTGGAGGGGTAATATTTCAACTCCTACCTGGTCACTTGGTGGGGTATGTCTGCCTTGTAAGGAATTTTCTAAATGGTACTACTCATCAGCCCTTCAGACAGGCACTGTGCTGCACCCCTGCCCCCACACCATATATAAAATTTTCTGAACTAGAATATCTAGTCTCTGGCTTGAAGTGGCCAGTGTTTCCAGTGTTGAATGAGTAGAAGCATCCCAGTGGACAGCATGACCCTAAAACTTGTGTATTTCACTTCTGCCAACATGGCAGGAATGACTGGGGTCCTGGCATTGCAAGCCCAGTGGTGGATCAAGGAGTCCAGGAGTCAAGGGCATGGGGAGGAACAGCCATGTTGCTGTGGTTAGCCTGCACTCCAGGAGTAGAGGGAGCCTGGCCTGGCTAAGAAAGTGGTCAGAGGGAAGCAGCCTTGTGTAAGGTCCTTAGGAGCCTTACCTGGGGTAACTGCTTGGTACCCTGGATAGGGAAGCCTCTCTCTAGACACTGGGTACAGAGACTGACGATCTTCAGACTCCCCTGGGATAAATCCTTTATTTAAAAAGTGTTTTCAGTTACACAAAATAACTGCACATATTTATGAGGTACGATGTGATATTTGAGTGCTTGATTCCAGCCTGAGTACACAGATCAGCTTGGAGAAACACTCATCACTTCTCAAATTGGTTACCGTGTCCTTCTGTCGGGAACATCCAAAACCTGTTCTACAATCTCCTTCAAAATTTAGAGTTATAGCCGGGTGGAGCACGCCTTTAATCCCAGCACTTGGGAGGCAGAGGCAGGCGGATTTCAGAGTTCAAGGCCAGCCTGGTCTACAGAGTGAGTTCCAGGACAGCCAGGGCTATAAAAGAAACCCTGTCTCCAAAAACAAACAAACAAAAAAATGTAGAGTTATTTGTTGTCGACCATAAACTTTACAGTTCTAACCAAAGGTTGCCTGGCCTGTCATGCATTCTGGGACATGCCTGCTTGACTGTCGGCATGAGACAATGAGATTTGGGCTATCTGAGGACTTGGGTAATGGTTAGGACAGGGAGAGTTGAAGGGAGTTCAAAACCTCGCTGTACAAATGACAAGATCTATTGCCTGGATAAGTCTCTTGTTTCTTTATCTGTAAGATGAACTCAAGGATGCTATCCTCATAAAGAAGAAGTATGTGAATAAATGGAGAGCACAGGGAAATGTCTCGCAAGACCATTGCTGTGCAGCAGATGTCAATTCACAGGTGCCATAGTGTTTGGAACATCAATATCAGTAGGTTAGACACCTGGCCCATCTCATAGAGCTGCTACCAAGACATAGGACTTGGGAGCTGCTTGTCCCAGAGCTCCTTCTTATTTCTCTTAGAGACAGACAGACTGCTTCTGCTCTTAGAGACAGACAGACTGCTTCTGCTGACCTTGAAAGGACCTTACAGAGCTTTCAAATATCTTTATATTTATAGGTTTGGTGAAGTGTGATGATACAGCCTCACGATGCACAGTGTGGGGAGAGGAAGACAGCTGTAACAAGAAGGTGGACACCAGTGGCAAGGTGAATTACAGTGCCAGGATTACAGTGAATTACACTGTCTTAGCTGCTTTATTATTGCTGTGATAAGACACCATAACCAAGCAACTTATAGGAGAAACAGTTATTGGGGCTTACAGTTTCAGAAGGTGACGTTATGATCATCATGGTGGGAAGCATAGAAGACATGACCCTGGAGCTTACGTTTTGATCCCTAAGTTTTAGGCGAAGAAAGCTAAATGGAGATGGTGTGAGTCTTTTGACACCCCAAAGCCAGCCCCTGGTGATACACTTCCTCCAACAAGACCACACCTCTGACTCCTTCCCAAACAGTTCCATCAACTTAAGACATACATGTCTGGGGGGGAGGGCACGCTTTAATTCAGACCAATACGTTTTACTCCCTGGCCTCCACAGGCTTGTGGCCATATCATAATGCAAAATGTATTTATTTTCACTTCTAAAGGCCCCTAGTCCTTCAGAGGTTTATCACAGTTTAGAAGTTTAAAGTCCAAAATCTGA
>NW_021604801.1:284873-297906 GCF_004785775.1 Grammomys surdaster
AATTTAATTTAATTTTTTATTTATTCACTTTACATCCTGCTCACTGACCCCCTCCTGATCACCCCCTCCCACAATCCTTTCCCCCCCATCCCCTTCTCCTTCTCCTCTGGGAGAGTGGGAGCCTCCCTGGGGCCTGCTCCCCTTCCCCTGGCACTTCAAGTCTCTGTGAGGCTAGACACTTCCTCTCCCACTGAGGTCAGACAAGGCAGCCCAGCTAGTAGAACATATCACACATACAGACAACAGCTTTTGGGATAGCCCTGATCCAGTTGTTCAGGACCCACATGAAGGTCAGGCTGCACATCTGCTACATATGAGGGGGAGGCCTAGGTCCAGCCCCATGTATGTTCTTTGGTTGGGGGTTCTGACTCTGAGAGCCCCAAGGGTCCAAGTTAATTGACTGTTGGTCTTCCTGTGGAGTTCCTATCCCCTTTGGGATCCACAATCCTTCCTCCTATTCTTCCATAAGAGTCCCCAAGCTCCATCCACTGTTTGGCTGTGGGTGTCTGTGTCTGTCTGAGTCATCTGCTGGGTGGTAAGGCAATCTCTTAACTGTAGCTGCCTATAAACTGTTCTGGTTCTACTCCCTATATGCAGCTCCCTGGTAGATATCCCAGGATGTGGGCATCTCCAACATAATTTAGCTTCATTGGGCTCTCAGAGCCTAGGTACAGGAACTGTCCTGTCACAACCTGACCTCAGCAGCTTTTCCTAGCTGCAGAGGAATGTGACACATCTCCTTTACTCCTGTAGACTTCATGACTCTAAAGCCAGCTATGTGGACATTGCTACCAAGGCCGGTTGTCCATTTGAGAAGGAGTCTGACTCCCTCTTTCCCCCAATCCTTGAATCACATTTTCAGCAGTTTTCCTTGTGGTTGATTTTAAGTGTAGAAAATTCTTCAGGCATTACCTTTTCACAGATTAGAAGATTAGCTGGGTGGAGCCTTCCTTGTCCCCGGGGCACCCTTCCTTTATTTTATTTAAGATCAGGCCTCTTGTCTTTTTCATTACACGCTTTGGCTCTAACAATACATTTTCTGCCGCTCTTTTTCTCCTCAGACTGTACATTTTGTATTTCTATTTTTCTCCACTTGTTCTTTTGCATTGTAGACCTGCATAAGAGTGATTATTAGGGCCGGGCAGTGGTGGTGCACGCCTTTAATCCCAGCACTTGGGAGGCAGAGGCAGGCAGATTTCTGAGTTCGAGGCCAGCCTGGTCTACAGAGTGAGTTCTAGAACGGCCAGGGCTATACAGAGAAACCCTGTCTCGAAACAACAACAACAACAACAACAACAACAAAACAGTAATTATTAGGGCTGGAGAGATGACTCAGTGGTTAAGAGTGCTGACTGCTCTTCCAGAGGCCCTGAGTTCAATTCCCAGCAACTACATGGTGGCTCACAACTATTTTAATGAGATACGATGCCCTGTTCTGGTGTGTCTGAAGACAGCTACAGTGTACTCATTAAAAAAAAGTAAATAAGTAAATAAATAAATCTGAGAGAGAGAGAGAGAGAGAGAGAGAGAGAGAGAGATATTACTAGTAACAATACAGAGGAGTCTGACTAGAAATCTCCTCAAGAAATTAATACAATATTTTTCAATTTAACTTCAAGAAAATTCTTGGGACCAGGGTAGAAAACAGCCACACATTTCGTCAATGTATCATGAGTGGTCTCTAGCCCAGTTGCTAATATTGTTCCCATCTGAAACCTCTTTAGCTAGACTCCTCATAATCCACACTGCTCTCAGCATTACTGTCTTTCAAGATCCCACTAAGATGGCCTGTTGAGGCCTGCTTAGAGTGTTTGACCACTTTCCTAGTCTAAAATCTCAAAGTTTTCCACATCTATCCAAAAAAAAAAAAAAAAAAAAAAAAAAAAAAAAAAAGAAACCCAAAACCCAAAAACCAAAAAACAAACCATTATGATCAGGCCTGTCCTAGTGATACCCCACTCCTGGTACCAACTTACCTCTCCCAAACTACTTTTTTGGTTGTTGTTATTGTGATAAGACACCATGACCAAGGCAACTTATAGAAGAAAGAGTTTATTTGGGGTTTACAGTTTCAGAGGATTATAGTTATGGTAGGAAGCACTGTAGACATGGCTCTGGAACAGTGGCTGAAAGCTTACATCTTGCCTCACAAGCATGAGGCAGTGGGAGATCTTTGAAAGGCCAAAGCTGGTCCCCAGTGACAGATCTTCTTCTAATAAGGCCACACCCCCTAATACACTCCATATAGTTTGACCAACAGAGGACAAAGTATTCAAAAATATGAGCCTATATTGGCCATTCTCATTCAGGCCACCACAGGAGCTGAGATATCAGTGCCAAGGTGGAGTACAGTGTGTATAGGTGAGGGACTAATGAAAAGTTGGGGTACAGTGTATGTAGGTGAGAAGCCAATGACAAGGTGTAGCTCTGTGTAGGGAGGCAAGGCAACTGGTGAGGTGTTCCAGGATGGCTCTCAATGGTTCTTGTAGCTTGGGACCTGATATGCTATGTATTTTGTAGAGGTGGGACCTCTAATAACCAACAGTTGCCATTCTGATTTTCTGAAACATAGTGTCTGTGGTGTTTTACTCTTTAGAGGAGGCTGGAGGAGAAAGGTTGGGAATCTGGCTTTATCCACCTCTTCCAGGAACTTCTCACTTCCAGACAACGAGAGATGTTAGCCTGGAGGGAGCGCTTCCCCTCCATGTGGGGATGAGAATGTACACAGGAGGCAGGAGAGGAGCTGGGTGGGCTATGTTGGACTGGGTTGTGTTGGACCAGCCCAACCCTGGACGGCCCTGGAGGGACCAGCCAGTGGGCGGGAGGATGCTGTTTATTTGACTAGGATGTATATTTAAAGGTCTCAGTTACAATGGGCCCCAAGCACTCTTTTTAACAAGCTGCAGCTGTCTGGTCGCTCATTAGCTTTCTTGACATCCCCTCCTGGTAGGTCCTAGGGGAGCTGCCCCTAAACTCCTCCATCGTGGCTCATGGCCCTGAAAGTCTGACTTCTTGCTCTTAGTCCCTAAGCCATCATGATGAATGGGGTTCCTACCTCAAGCCGACAAATGCTTTCCTGTTCTGTTTGTTAGGACAAACACAAATTATTCTGAGGAAAGTTGAGGTCCTGGTTTCACCTGCCACCAGACTGTCCCTCTGCCTCTGAACAGTAGGAAAGGACCTCACAGGGCACAGGGCATCAATAGAATCTCTGGGGAGAGCAGGGCTTCCATGTCTTTGACACTGAGTGGAAAAGAACTAATCACCTATGAAGGCATGGAAAACAGCTGGCATCATGGGAAAGCGGAGGCTTGACTATGTGGCATCTGTCATTGCTGTTTTCTGTGTGAGTCTCAGCTCAAGTTCTGCTGCATCTGGCCCCAGATCTGTCCAGCACATAATACCCTGGTTGTTCGTCCAATGGCTCTCAATCCCGGCTGCAGGAAATGGGTACCTGAAGTGTTTTTAAGAAAAACGGATCCAGTTGAGCTCCCTGACACGTCCATTTCATCCCTAAAGCCCTCAAGCGGTTATAATATGTATCCAGGTCTGGGAGTCATGGATTTGGTGGTTCCCAAAGTCTTTCTGACTCTGTGCCTCATTAACTAGCCTTGAAAAATGCCTGGGTCCCTAGAAACATCTCCAGGAAGTGGCTTTGGGTCAATCGCAGGCTGTGGGTCCCTGGCATTTCTCTACTAGAAATTCCTTGCTAAGCAGACCCACCTGGGTACAGCAGGCAGAGTCCTTGGCTCACCTGGTGCAACTGGGTTTGGACAACAAAACTGGGGACTAGTATGAGAAAGTATTCTTTTTAACTTTTTAATTGGTTCTTTGTGAGTTTCACATCATGTAACCCAGACCCAATCATCTCCCTTCCCCTCACATCCACGCTCTGCCCTTTCAACCCCCCCCACCCCAAATAAGCACATATACAAACAAAATAAACAAAACAAAGCATAGAAAACATCTCATCCTGGAAGCTGTAGTGTGTCTCAGTGTGTCCCACAGTAGGTACACCTCTCTATCCACATCGCTTCTCACTTGCAAATATTCATTGCAATGAATCATTGGTCTGGTTTGAGGTCTCTAGCTTCTATGACACCATTGACACTAGATTCTCACCAGGACTCCTACTGGTTATCCTGTCGCTGCCCTGTGCCATGGAGACCCGCAGCTTTGTATCAGCAGCCAGCCCTTGAACTCACTCTGACAGTTCACCGATAAAGTAGATTTTGAGGTGGGTCAACTTACTGCCCTGGATCTGGGCCTAGGTGGTAGCTGAGCTGGTCAGCCTGCCAGCTCCCCCTTATCTGCACCAGAGTGAGCTCCCCAGCACTGCTCTAGCTTGGCCACCCAATACTGCCACTGGAGGGAGGCAGGGTCAGCTCTCCCTTTCTGATGCCCTCAGGATGGCTCACCTATACCCATGCTTCCAGAGCCAGCTCCACTGTGTTGCCTTGGTGAGATGCAGAACCTGCTCTCCCGAGTGCTGCAGCAGGTGAGGGGCAGGACCATTTCACCTGCTAAGAACATATTCTTACTACAGATGGTCAGTTGAGGACAAAATATAAAACAAGAACAGAATTATAACTGCTCTCTGCTTCTCTAATTAGTTTGTAAGCCCTTTACGGGCAGGAACCAGGGCTTTTCTTTTCTATAGTAAATATGTGCATGTGAGTATCCATATGTGAGTATGTGTGTGTACACGTGTGCATGTATATATGTGTGTGTATGTGTGTACATGTGTGTGCATGTATGTATGCATATGTGAGTATGTGTGTGTACATGTGTGCATGTATATATATATGTGTGTATGTGTGTGCATGTGTGTGCATGTATGTGTGTGTATGTGTGCACACATGTGTGTATGTGTACCTATGTGTGCATGTGTATGTGTGTGTATTGAGTGTGTGCATGTGTGTAAATGTGTGAGTATGTGCATAGATATATAGATTATAGTCTTCTGTCTTTCTTTATCTCGGGTACTAATGACTTGATTTGGCTGTGGGTCATCTAGGCTGCCATTACCTTTGTTACCACCATGACTAAGAGAGGGCAGTGACTTAAAGTCAGTCACAATTGGGTACTCAGAGAGCCTGTTAGTCTTGGGATCCTAGGGAGGCCATTAATACAGAAAAAGCACCTGAGGCTGGGCCTGGCCACTTCGTGGTGCACAGGGAGGCTAGATTCCAAGCTCATTATGCTTTACTGTGCTCTCTCGGAAGCTCTCTGTGGCCCAGCACACAGTGTGACTGGAAAGGCTTCATCCTTCAAAAGGCTTCCATCCAAAAAGACAACTTTTTGTTAAAGGAAGGATGGCCTCCATAGGGCTGAGGATTGGTACTGGGTGGGGTTAGGAGCTGATGTCTGCATAACTCAGCAAACTTTGTTCTTCCAAGTCCCACCCAGGATTCACCCAGCCGCCCTTCACTGAGCTCTGACCTGGGCAGACCCTCCCTATGGCTGAGTAAGGCTGAGATTGAAGGCAAACTCTTTCTCCAAGAACTCACTGGGTAACAATGTTGGGAAAGGATCCAAGGGCTGTGAGGCCTGCAAAGGGATCTGTGCCCTACCAGAAGACAGTGGGGTGGCTCTGAAGTGGCAATGACATTTAGGCTTAGTGGGAGTCCCTCAGACTGTCCCAGGCATCCAAATGAGTTCTTAGATAATCTGCCCTGTAGACAGGTTTAGGAATCCTTAGTGTGGTAGGTGATAGGGAAAAAACATGCTACCAGAAGGATCTGCGTGTGCAAGGAAAGTGTGACCCATGAGCATGAGGGAATGGCTAAGGGTCAAATGGAGGTAGAAACCAGAGAGAGTGGGTGGGGGGAGGAGGAGGAAGAGGAGGAAGAAGAGGAAGAAGAGGAGAAAGGAGGAGGAGGAAGAGGAGGAGGAGGAGGAAGAGGAGGAGGAGGAGGGAACTGAAATGCCTTGTTAGGATAGTCTGAAATACCTCCAGGAAGGTCTGGAGGTCTGTGTCAACGGCCTGCATCAGTGCTCGTTTGCCCAGATCTTGTTGAAGGGAGATCTGGTGCCGATTACCACGTTTCGGGGCATTAGGCAATGCAACAATAAAATCTGGGTCACTGAAGCACAAAGTCCTCTTTATTTTGACAAGTGTAGTTTTTACTCTGAAGTGTTATCATAAATAATTAAATTAAACCAGTAAATGGCTTGTAGTACGCTTTGCTGAAGTAACAAAGTCTTTGTAACCCCAGACACAGAACCACTCCTTTGGGGGATTCTTTGCTTAGAAACATTTGGGGGATTTTTCAGCACTCGAGACTATTTGGACTAGTTAAGGCAGGGAGACTGGGCCGGAGGTTCATTCCCTTCAGTCCTGAGAACATTCCCTTCCCACTGGGGATTCCCCGTTATGCTGCGCCCCACCCCATATTTGACCCATAACAGTTGAACTGTCAAGGGGACCACTCTTCTCTGCAGGCTGTCCTGGGTGAATGGAGCCTAGGGTCTCTACCAGGTACCAGGGCACCCATAAATAGGCACTTCTAGCCTTAGGTTAGTAGGGCCTCTCAAGACTGGCAGGCAGACACTTGTCTGCTACAGTCACCATTTCATAGGAAAGGAAACTGAGTGAGAGAAGAGAAGTGACTTGACCTGTTATTGCTTGTTAACTGATGGGTGGGAAGAGTATCCAACAGGGAGTGGAGGAGACTCCAGGATGCAGAGGGAGAATGCCTTCAAAACAAAACAAAACAAAACAAAACAAAACAAAACAAAACAAAAACAGCCTCACTCTGTAGCTCTGGCTGTCTTGGAACTCACTATGTAACCAAAGCTGGCTTTGCCTCTCCCTCCCAAGTGTTGGGATTAAAATTGTGTGCCTATATGCCCAACATTGAGCAAATTCTTAAGAGAAGATCCCAAAGGATAACCATCAGAGTCCTCAGCCAGATCTCTGTCATGGTACCTGGGCAGTTCTTAAATAAAGAAAGTGAGAAATGTTAGGTGTACTGGAGAGAGAGGGAGGGAGGGAGGCAGGGAGGGAGGGAGGGAGGGAGGAAGAGAGAGAGGGAGGGAGGAAGGGAGAAAGGGAAAGAGGTAAGGAGAGAGGGAAGGAGAAAGGAGGGGAGAGAAAAAGAGAGGGGAGGAAGAGAGGGAGGGGAGAGAGAGGGAGGGGAGGGAGAGGGAAGGGAGGAAGAGAAGGAAGGAAGAAAGAGAGGGAGGGGAGGGAGAGAGAGAGGGAGGGAGGGACAGAGACAGAGACAGACACACACAGAGAGACAGAGACAGAGACAGAAAGACACTCACACAGAGAGAGGTACCAAAGAGAAAGCACAGAGGCGTAATAGGCTGGTCCAAAGCAGGAGGAGTTCCCAGCCTTCCTTAAGGTGATGGACAGCTGTCCACCGTTGTCCTAACCACTCTTTCCCAGCCTGCTCTGCTGCTGTTCTTCAGAACTTTTGAGCACCTGCTTCCCTATCTCCTCAGAGTCCTCAGACACAGGATGGGGAGTGTGGTTTGTGAGGGAGGGATAGGAGGAGGCCAGGAATGGGGCTGTTGGGTGGGAGGTAGGAGGAGCAGAGACTGGACAGGACAGCGCTGGGCTGGTGGCTGATTTTTAAGAAGCCTCCCAGGTCTGGAGGACTCCTCCCTTCCAGGACAACTCACCGCCTAGGCAGTTCACCCAGTTAGAACTCCTGCAATCCTGGCTTCCATAGACTCTCAGGATCCTAGGTGAGAGATCTGTCTCTACAGGGCAGATGCCCATCAAAAGGAAGTGACAGACAAGACCCCACCTTCAACCATTCCTCCCCCCCAGGGGGCCCCAGCTGTTTTTCCTGTCACCTTTAGTGGAAAGGAAAGCAAGCTTTTCTAACTTCACAGGACTCTGAGCTATATAAACAATGGAACCTGAACAAAACCCCCTACACAGCAAATGAAGCTGTACCACAGATCCCTAAGGGGAGGCAGGCCACTGCTCCAGCCTAAGGCAGCATTTAATGGAGGGCTGGTGGCTTAAGTGTTGTAGGATCAGGTGAAATTTTGCCTGCGGCTGTGAGTCTTCTTTTGAGAAGGCCAGCACTGTGTGCACACTGTGACATCTTTGGTTTCCCCCACCCCATAACATCCAGAAGGAATGAAAAGAGTGTGGCAAACAGGACTGAGGGTGGGGTGGGAGTGAGCTCTGCTGACTGGAAACCTCCACAGATCTGTGGGGTTCTAGGCCACCTCTTTGCTCTGGGAACATGAAAGGAGTATAGCAGGAGAGAAGCACTATCAATCTGGCTGAATGTACAATTGTCCCCCCAGTACTACACTGGGCTCTAATTTCTCTCTGAACCCCGGGCCTGCATCCTGGGGTACCCTGCCATGCTCAAACTTCATCTTAAGTCTCTCTCCTTAAGGCAAATCAGTATCCAACATATTTCTGTGCCCAGTTCCACACATAGTAGGGACTCAATAACGTCTGAATAGAAAAGGGCTCTAAGATTAGGCCCTTTTCTATTTAGGCCCTTGTCAGGGCGGCTGCACTTGACCTAGAGGAGGGACCTGTCAGGGGTGAGGGTGTAGAGTAGGGGTCAGGGAGGGCAGGAGGTCAGGAGGGCAGGAGGGCAGGAGGGCAGGAGGGCAGGAGATCAGAGCTACACACTTACATAGCCTTTCAAGCTAGCCATAGTCTTCTCTGTGTCGCAGCCGGATCCCATCTCCTCAACACCAGCAGGTCTGTGACTATTATATTTCCTCCCTGACAAGCACTGTGGGGATGTGTGTGGCCAGGTTGGGAGGAGGGGACTTTAAACTAGCGCCCGTAGTCCCAGTCAGTGCCCAGACTCTACTCCTTCCCTCTTTAGGCTGAGGCAGCTCGCTGGACCGTGTGACAAGGATCCAGCCGAATTCATTTAGCAAAAGCGGATTTGGTGCCCTGCAAGCACTCCCCCAGACAAGCAGATAGCGCCTGGGCGCCCCTCCCGCCCTCCTCCCTCTTGAGCCTCTCACCCCCTAATCCACTGAGTGGGGAGCGGTCACGTGGGCCGCCAGCTCTCGACAGGAAGCTGTCGGCACCGCTGGCTCCCAGGGCCAGCTTCTTCACCGCCGGGAAGGCAGGCCGCCTTCCCCCAGCCCCACTCCTTGAAACCCAACCCCTCTTTCCAGCTGCAGCTCCAAAGAGCCTGGGGCCCGGTCCTCCCCGGGGACCCTGCAGCCTGCAGATCTCACGGTCAGGGAATTTTCCCTGTGCGGTGTTCCAGGCGGGCAGAGCCGTCAGAACAAAGGGCAGAGAGAGCACGCAAGCTGTCTTCCCCCTTTCCCTTCGCTTCCACCCGCCCCTCATCAGGGGAAAGGACTCAGTGGACAAAATTTGCCCTCCCCCCACACACACACCCGGTCTGGAGCCAGGGAAGACTTGGAGAACAAAATCCATCCTTCCTGGGGAACAAGGACCCAGGAGCAACTCGGTCCAGATCTGTCTGGAGTAGCCTTTCTTTTTCAACTCTTCTCCCACAAGGGAACAACTGATCTGCTCTGTCCCTGACACCCCAACGTCCACCCGTGGCTGGAGGCCAGGGTCACAATTCAGAGGTTTCAGAGCGGGGCTTCAGAGCTGATTCCTGTACCCAGGGTAAAGGCTATTATAAAAGAACGAGCAGGAAGTTTGGTGTTGCGCCTCAGGAGTTCAGCCAATCCATTGTTGCTGGGTTAACAGTATAACAGAGTGGAAGGGTCCCCTGCACCAAGCATGACCTCAAACCCTGGACTCATTTCTTACTGGCAGCCTGGCTGGTCTAGCTCTAGAGATGCTCTGAGCCCTTTGACACTGACACTTACAAACGACCTCTCTGAGCCTAGCTTTCTTACCTGAAATAAGAGATTATTTGTTGTGCCTACTTCCATTCATTCAGCAGACACTGAGCAGCTGCTATGTGCTCTGTAATATGTTTAGTCCCTTGTTGGAAGCTGAATACAGTGACACTTCCCCTCCAAGGGCCACATCAGTTCATCCCAATTCTGGTTTGGAAGAAAGCTGGTTTGGAGTTTGGGAAACAGAAATGTTTAAAGATAGGGACCAGCTGTAATGACCTCATTGACTTTCTGGGAATAGGACTGCTCAAGTGACTTTTTAAAGTTCTTGAAAACAGTGAAGTGAGCCAGACCTGCCTCTGTGATCCTGCCTGAACTATTTATTTGCTTAGCAAACTGTTTCTTCATAGACAGTGGGAAAGGAAAGGCTTCAGACCAGCCGCAGGCAGAATTTCTCCCAAATTCAGAGTGAGTGGGGTCTGAATTAATTAGGAGTTTCTGTAGCTTAATGTATAAACCTGGGCTCAGGAAATTTGGCCTTTAAAGCAGGTGCCCTTTCAAATGAGTGGGTTTCATGTAACTATTTTAACATCAGCTTCATTACCCTTTATGGGCCGAGAGAGTGGTGGGGGAGCAGAGGAAGGATCTAGTGTGACTGCCTCTGAGAGAAGGGCCAGAAGAACCATAAAACAACCTCAGGGTCCCCGCAACTTCCTTCCAACCAGAACTGGGATGACGGGTCCACCTCCCTGGTAAGGAAATTCACACTGTAGACCCTACTTAAGTGACCTCTAGCCTCAGGTGAGGCCAGAGGCCAACACTCCCAGTCCCTCCTGACAGGGGCTCCTTCTTAGCTCTCCATTAGTCTGGGATGTTTTGTTGTTTATGGGCAGCCTCCCAACTGTTCAGCCAGGAGTGCCTCTCACGTGCTGCAGGACATTCTCAAGAACCTGTGGTTACTCCCAGCTGCCACTGGTCTAACCTGAGACCCTTCAGCTCCTGTGCGTGGGTCCCTCCCAGCTCTTCTTGTGATCTACCCAGCCAGCCATATCCCAGCTCAGCTACCCCATTAGTTCAATATGACAGCCACTAGTCACTTAGAGCTACTCTCAATTGAGATATCCTGTGTAAAATACGTACCAGATTTTGAAGATATGGTATAAAAAAAAGTAATGTAAGCTAGCTTGCTAATTTTTATATTATCTGCAGTGGTAACCCTTAGGGTTTAAGGTAGAAGGATCATGTGTTCAAGGCCAGGCAGGGCTAGTAAGCTCAAGTCCAGCCCAAGTTACATGAGGAGACCTGACTCAGAAACCCGAAATAAAATATGAGTGTGTGTGTATTTTCATGTTAAACTGGTAATGTTATGGAGAGATTGGCCTAAATAAAATATATCATTTGAATGAATCATTTAAATTCTTCTTTTATTTATTTATTTATTTATTTATTTATTTATGCAGCAGCTCCATAATGTGGTTCCCACTGGTAGCTTGCATTGTGTTTCTATTAGATGGTGTGTTCTGTGGGGGCTCCATGCAGCACTGTGAGCCTGGGCTGGGGGCTCCATGCAGCACCGTGAGCCTGGGCTGGGGGCTCCATGTAGCACCATGAGCCTGGATTGGGGGAATGGAACCCTTTTGGTAATACTTTGTGAATCCCCTTGCAAACCTGTTTCCTTTCTCGTTGGATAAAAGTGACTTTGGTTAACAGGGGAGCTGAGGGTTGAAAGGGAACAGCATAAGCCTGGTTCATGTCCTTCCCTTTCCTCCCAAATGATATTCAAAACACTTTCTCACAGAGTAGTAGTTCCTGAGCCTGGGAGCAGTATGTCACCTGGGTAGGTTTTTAAATGTATCCAGGCCTAGGCCCCTTCTGGTCACAGTAAGCCTGGGCAGCACCAAACTCTAACACTGTACTGCTCAGCTGAGTGTGAAACTCGCTGCCCTAGGCCCGCTGTTCACCCTCACTCCTCAGTGCTCTGATATACGTGTGAGGCCTTTCGTATCTCACAGTTTTCTGATAGCCAGAATTTGTGAAGCTGTCTGGTGTGGCACTTAATACATCGCCTTTCTATTCTGTTCCACAGCTCTGCAAGGTACACCTGGCCAGCCCTGTTCTAAAGATGAAGCCAAGCTAGAAAGGTAGGAGGGGCTGACATTAATAAGTGGAGTGGAGTCAAGGAAAAACTGACTTCAGGTGAGACTGACCTCAGAATGACAGCTATCGGTCCCAGACCAGGTGGTACTGGCTTCAAACTCTTGAGTAAATGGAATATAAACTTCTGGGGACAAAGCTGGAGCCTTCTTGCTTGCAGCAGGTCTCAAATCCGGTCAATAGGCTTTTTGGTAAGGAGTAAGCAAACCTTGGTACATGTCATCTGGCGATAGAGATTACTGGGCAGTGGGCAGAACAGCCTCCCTGAGGATGAAGACCACTCTTTGAACAGTGGCTAGGACTTGAGGCTGCCTCTCCAGTTTTCTCTCAGATGCAGGAAGGTTCTCAAAAGGACAGCAGGCAGCAAAGGCTCCACGGCTTCTAACCTAATATTCCTCACAGAAGGGGCTCCTGACAGTTCCCTAGATGAGCTCTGTTGGCAGCCCAGGTCCTGTAGGACCATGTAGGCAAACAGATATACTTCTGGGGGCTCCTGGGTGGGTGGCAGGTGTCGTAAGCCCACATTAATTGTGCACTCCCCTCCCACAGGCTTTCTCCTAATCTGCTGCTGTCTGGATTTTCTAGGCCAGCTCTGAGTCCATGTAATTTTATTCTTGTCAAAATAGGTGGTGTTGAATGCCTGTAATCCCAGCAGTTAGGAAGCTGAGGTAGGAGGATTGACAGGCCGAACTGGACCACATATTGAGATCCCATCTCAAATCCAAACAAAAGGGGGTTCTATTATAAGCTTGGTAAATGGGATTCAGTGTTCTACTGACAATGGCTTTAGCAAATGCAGATGCTCTTAAGTGGGAACATTCTCACCCCTGCCATGACTGGAGCTACCTGCAGGATTCTAAAACCTGGGGCTGAGGATGGAGTATAGCTAGTGGTTTGTGTAGCGTGCACGAACCCTGGACTCATTCCCCAGCATTACAGAAGTCTACTGTGATGCTGTGTGATTTGCAAACCCAGAACTGAGGAGGTGGAGGCCTAAAGATCAGAAATTCAAAGTCATCCTAGGCCACATAGTGAGTTTCAGGCCATCCTGGGCCACAGTAAGGCCCTGACCAAAGAAAGAAAGAGAGAGAGAGAGAGAGAGAGAGAGAGAGAGAGA